>NW_016157418.1:256364-311883 GCF_001687245.7 Rhagoletis zephyria | reverse complement strand
TATGAAGTCCTTTTCACAGCAGGAAAACTATAACATTTTGATTCCCGGATAGCTGAACCTATTTTCTGTGACGACTTGTTAGGAAGTTGAAGGGACTTCCAAAGTAACAACACCACATTCAAGGTTACTGTTATATTTTTACCCATGCTGAAGGCCCAACATAACTACGAATCCCTCCTTCTATTTATTTTTTTGTACCTCGTATTTAATATTTTTTTTTCTTCGTACTTATTTTGAATTTTTGTCTTATTGGTATCTATTTATATTCTATCGGTATTTAAGACTTTGAATCGATTGTACTTCATCAAAAATTAGTGTATTTTTTTTAATACTATCACTCTTAATAAAACCCCTTTATATTTTTAACCGACTTCACAAAAAGGAGAAGGTTATCAATTCGTCGGAATATATATTTTTTTTATGTATGTTACCGCATAACTTTGGATCATGTTAACCGATTTCTATAATTTTTAATTCTTTTTTTTAAGGAAAAGTATTACTTCACAGGTGGTCCGATCATTGGATCATGAAGAAATTAACGATAATCTTAAATTTTTATATGCGAATTTTATTTTTTTTGAATTTTATTTTTTAATACGTATTTTGTAGTTTATGTTTTGCATTTTGGATTTTGTGTTTTATATTTGCTGCTTTGTATTTGTACTTTATATTTTTGTGTACTTACTATTATACTACTCTGTTTCGACGCTTATCTTTACAAGAGGTCTGCATCCGAAGATATTTGGTTTCACATTGACGTTTTCTAGCGAATACGCTTCTTTCTCATCCTCTCACTGAGAGCGCGGATAGTGAAGAGAAGTATAGTCGCTAAGGATCGAGTAACTAAGTAAAGTACTCGATAAAAATATGTTCCGAAAAAGAGAGGAACATAAAAGAGGAGTACTACGTTGTGAAACTTTCGCAAGTAAGAGGTTCCTTCATGTGAAATTTTCAAGTATTTATTTATTTACGCTTATTTCTATACGTTTTTATATATATACATGTATATATGTACATACATACATAAGAGTTTCTTTAACGAATTTGTATGTCATTTCTCCATATCCACCCTCATAATATGTACATCAAATTTAAATACTGAAACATAATTTTGAAGGTCAGCTTTACCGCTTTCGGAAAAAAATGCAAATTTTTACATAGGGTTGTCATCTGTCTGAAAATAAAGTGAATAAAATATGTAAGGGGCGTAAAATTTTGCGACGCTTTTATCGAACGAAAGGCATTTCAGTGCACTTTTATCAAGAGGTAGTATTTTTAATAGGGTTGCTGATACAATATAGATTTTTCGGTTCGGGATTTTGGGACTTATCGATATAACAATCGATATTTTTATCGGGGTTGTTATCGATATTTTTATCGAATTTGTTATGGGTATTTTTATAGATTTTTTATCGAGAATTTATCGTTTTTTATCGATTTTGTTTTCGATATTTTTATCGATTTTGTTATCGATATTTTTATCGCTTTTCTATCGATATTATTAACGATTTTGCTATCGAAATTTTTAACGAATTTGTCATCGTTTTTGTAATCGATATTTTTGTAGGATTTGTTATCGATACCAATTGCATCGATTCACCTCTAAAAAAGTTGTCTAAAAAGTTCTTACTTCAAAAAATAAAACCAAGGTCCTTAATTTGACATCTAGTCTTTTTAAATTCGAAAAAACTGTGCATATCTGATCTTCTTCAGAAATAATTGCTTCATGTATTCCAATACCCATATTTTAGTATGTACGTAAATATGTATGTATATATTTCATTGATCTAACCCCCTTAATTTTAGTTGAATTTGATGTTTTAAACGGGTGGCAACACTCCTACATATTTACTAGAAATGGAGCCTTTTCAAACCAACTTATATTTATACCATACTTTAGTAACTGATTTAACTTATTAAATAATTTTAATTCAAATTTTTAACAGGTGGCAACCCTTAAACAAATTAAACCTCAGTATACATCTACAGGCCAAGCGCTTTAATATCACACCCCATTTTTGGAAATCGAACGAATGCAAACCTGATCACATTCAAAAAAAAATGTCTTCGCGTGTTATAAGTAGAATCCAAACCCATAAACAGAACATAAAATTTCACGTGCAGTTTGACCTTCCTATGTGAAGTTTCCAAATCCTACGTTCAAGTTGCCTGATACTTATGTATGTGAGCATAGCGGAACACGTATTTGGTGAAGGAGAGCGCCGTCGAGTAACACCGTTCAGGTACGCTCATTTGAGATGTTCTCTACTTTTGTTACTTTTTTTTTTGTGTACCGCAAGCATGTGCTCCTATTTTTCGATTGAATGTGAGAAGTGCTGTTTGGCAGGGAACTTTGCAGCCCTCTATTATCTACTTACTTAAGTACTCTGTGAAGTTTGATGGTTTTCCGGAGGTTTAGAGACTATCAGGAGTAGCTTTTTTTACAAGTGGATTTGTTTTCGACATATCCGGAGCTCTGAATAACGTCTCCATCGAGTCACATATCACTGATTTGAGGTGTTGGGCTATGACAGTTGAGTACAATTCAGCGACGATGTTGAGGAAAGCATACGGCACTTCTCAGGGAGGTGTTCTGCCTGGTGTGTTCTTGTAGATACTTGCGTTCAGCAAGATATTACTAAAGAAATTTAGGGTCAATAGACAAACAGCTGTGGCTGACGATCTAGTCATTACCATCACTGATAGATTTCAAAATCTTCAAATTTGAACATGAGAGGCGGACCCCGATCCTAAGAGTACGAACTTGTTACTTTTACAAATTCCATTTTTAATACCGCAATTCAAATCATTTTTAGTCCTCTCAGGTTTCCGATTGTTGAAACCTCTTTAAGTCTACGTTCGCCAAGCGCGCATGCAAAGTAAACATCATTCTTTGTGAAAGTGAAAGAGAAAAAGTTCCATAATGCGCAACTTAATCGAATATACTAAGTATGTATTTGAAAAAGTACGCATGTAAATCCGTTTGGTATCAACGTGCGTGCCTATGCGTTTATCAATGCTCATTCCATTGTTCTTATTCGGTCATGTTACATTCTCAGCTACCAACATAATTTTTTTTTTTTTCGCTCATCGCAGCAGGATAGCTCCCGAGGGTGCACTCATATAGCAGATCCCTAGCGCGTATGCCAAAAAAGAGCGAAACAAATGTCCATTGCACGCATAATCGTAATCAGTTCATTGTTAGCGCGCCATACACACTTTTATGTAGACTGTTTGGCAGGAGGTAAGGATGGAAATCATAGACCTTTTATGCTCATTAGCTTTGTTGCCGATATTTTGCGTGCAGTATGCAGTATCGGCAAGGACGATAATGATATCAAACCCACAATACAATACAAACTGAATAGCATACCAAATGAGAGTAGCAGCATACTTTTGGATGCTTAGATTTTATATGAATTTTTGTCTACGCAACTAGCTTGGCTCGAATCACACAAGTCCCATAAGTAAATATGGGTATTTTGATAAACTCAATAACCGAAATGGTTTTCCATGTTTACTTAGGGTACGCAAGAGACGTCGATAAGCGGTTATGTGTTAGTAGTTGTTGTATTTAGTGTTTGTTGTAGGCGTGTGCTACAATTTAGCGAACAATAGAAATAGCTGTAGCGAGTTATGGGGTACGCATGCAGTGGTGTTAATTTTTGCGGTCATGTCGAATGTAGCATCTTCTAGTATTTCAGAAGACACTTGGGATTATAATTTGTTTACCGCTTAAAGATTACACGAAATCGAAAGCAAACGCTGAATATCTGGACCACTTTCGTTTTTGCTTGAAGCAAAACTGAAGTGAATTTCAATTTCTGTAACTTGTATGGCTAAAATGGAAGTGAGAGACCTATTGAGTTGATAAGGATTGAACTTGGGGGAGGGATACTGAAAAAATACTAGTAATGGCAATGGAATAGTATTGGTAATGCTCATAGCGTTTGTAATGGCAATGATAATGATAAGAGTTATGGTAATAGTTACGCCAACCGTAATAATAACGGTAATGGTAATGGTTATAGTAATGGTAATCAATGGTGATTTCAATGGCAATGGTAAAGGTAATTGTAATGGAAATGATAATGGAAATGCGAATAGTAATGGTAATGTTTATGGTAGTAGTAATGGTAATGTTAGTAGTAATTGTAATGGAAGCAGTATAGTTCCTGTCAATTGCAATGGTAATGGTAAGAGTAATAGTAATTGTAATTATAGTGATAATGGTAATGCTAATATTAATGGTCATGGCAATTGTATTGGCAATGACGATGGTGATTGTAATGGTAAAGATAAGGGTAACAGTAATGGTAATTGTAATGATAATGGAAATAGTAATGGTAAAGAATGGCAATGGTCTTGAATGGTAATGAACTTCAATGGTATTATCCTTAAATTATGGACCACATTTCAGTACTTCAACAAACATGCAAAAACAAAGTATCTATTTCATAACAGTATGTTAGTAGTTTATTCCAGAATATCTCAAAAAAAAAATGCTTTCCCTCTCAACTTCGAAGTCCGTAGCTTACAATCTCAAGTGAATTTATGCCACCGAAATTCACATGCACATACTTAAGGAATTTTCATTTTCAAATTCCTCTACTAACCCAGTAAAAACTCACTTGTCTACTTTCGATCGACCGAAAAAGCTTTTAAGACACCTCAAGTTGCACGAATACTTAAACCTAACTTTTACTTGGTGGAAACTTCCCAAAAACCGCTCAACTTTAGTATTTTCAACAAGAGAAGAACACACAAAGCAGAAGAATCTAAAATGCTTTAAGACATCATGCTTTGTGCTTCCATAACACGCACACGCACAAAATTTATTGCATACTTTCATGCTCATCTAAAATATGCGATGAATTTTGCAGGAGAATATATCGCAAAATGCTGCAAGCTATGTGAATTTGGTAAAAAAAAAGAAGAAATTATAATGCCACAAGCAACTGCAGTGATGGCAGCAAAAGAAGCAGCAAAAATTCATAACAGCAAGTAGCAAAAGCCACGCACACAACAATGGGATTTTGAAAAGCAACGATAACTGATTGAATTAATATTGAGTTTAGCCAGCAGAGTTGTCGCGTCAAATAGACACGCGCGCGCGCGCGTAAATAAGCGAGAAGGCAAACAAGTAGGCTGCATGCACGCATACATATACACACGCACGCACACACACACACAACGCTCTCGCAAGCCATAACGCCTAAAATCACACAATCGTTTAGCAAAGTGTTTATCCAATAATGTTGCACGCGAATGTCAAATAACTTAGCATTGACTTAGTAACAGCGGGGCAATGGCAGTGGGTTTGAAAGGGTAGGAGTAAATTTGTGAAAACGCTATTGGAAGCTGAGAGCAAACCTTGGCATAGGCAAGCATTTTCATTTGAGTTTGCGTGTATTCATGTGGAAATGTTTGTCTCAACTACAAGGACGTCACTAAAGCTAATATGGTGCTAAAGGTCATGGGATGGGAGTTTTCAAACAGCTAGCGCCCAAAGCATGATTATCTGTTGGCATTTACTTGCCACTCAGCACATGAAAGGCACGTTCTCATTTACATATGCTTTTATATACAAAGTTTGCTTGATTAGATTTTTATTTAATATTACATTATGTATAATAAGCCATTATATGAAAGGCCATATGGCGATCACGTTCAAAGCCTTGCAAAAAATTTCCCTTTCCTTGTTGAAGATTTGTACATTTGAAAGAGAGAGAACTCGTTTAGCTATTCCTATGCGCGTGCTCTGTAATAGGAATAATATACTTCGGTTTTCTAGGCAAACGCATCTTCGAAGGTAAGACATTTGTTTGTTATGATCTAGATTGAAACAAATTGAAAGCATAAGCTTGATAGATATCCCCAAAAATGCGAAATTGGTCTCTTTTGATGTCAAAGAGCTTTGGCTACCAGTGGCAGAAACAATGGCTTTCTTAAGTAAAATTATTAACACCCTGAAGATAACACTATGTAGATCAAAACTATTTCAAGTTCAAAAAGTAAAAAATATAGAGGCAATCCGACGGACTAGGAATAGGTTTTGCCATATCCGCCATTCTAATGGAGGTATTTATGCGAAATTTGGCTGAAAAATAGATGGAGGAACTAACAACCAGACCAGAAAGGAGCAAAACTAAACATATTGGGTAGTCTTAATCCACACCGCCAAAACGTCATAAAAACTAGACAAATTATTCCAGAAATACAGCAATAGCACAGCATTGAAACCGAGGAGCAACGTGGAAATGATACTCCAAAATAACACAGATGAGAAAGACCTATTAAAAACGAGATATCGTGAGCACCTAAGGGACTCCAGCAAAAAATATATATATTATACCAGAATCGAACTTCGTAACCCTTATGGCAAAAAAACAAATATACACCAAAGAAAATAAAAAGGCAGCTAAAATTATCGATGCGTAGCATAAAGGAAAACGCAGTCTAATGCAAATTCTTAGTACCAAGAGGTTTTGTGGAAGGGCGTATGTATGTAATATGTATGTGGTCATCCTTTGGCCACACTGATCCTATACTTTCATCTCGTCTTCTCGTTACGGCCTCAAGCAGCTGCAATATTTGAGTTGCGAAAGCGATAGAGACCATTTGATCAGATTCCCAGATTTTGAGTATGATGTCTTTAAGCTTAAACAGACGGCAGCGTTGATCCGGATTAACTCGGACTTAATCCGGATCAACTGCAGTTAATTCCCGAGTTGATCCGGATCAACACTGTCGTCTATTTATGCTTTTAATCTTAGGAACAAAACGATACTAGTAAATACAAGTACATACATACTCGATACATTTCGTCCGATACCAAGTAATTTTGGTATCGATACTTTTGAACCGAGTAGCGAGTAGGTATCGGAAGAAAGTACTTATATCGAAACCCGATGCAGTGACAATTTTACTATCGGACTCTTAATTTTTAATCTAATTATTATTGTGAATAGCTAAAAATTGTCGGCAATTTAGTTTCCAATGAAAAGAAAGACCAATTATCATTTCATTAACATATCGCTAGCTTTAAGGGAGAAGTTGCTAAGTCCAATTTTTGCGAAAACCCATATTTGGATATACATAGGAAGCAAAGTAAATTAAAAACGCAATGTCTCCAAAAGGATTAACTAAGGTGCTTGTTTTATTTCTTCCCGTTTATATTCAATTAAAAGCAAATTTACTGAGTCCAGAAGAGGCGCAGAAAAATCGATAAATTCACAAAAAATTCTAAATCTTTTAGTTTGTAACGCAACCGTCTTAAAAATTCTTGAAGGAAATGTTCTGAAATGTTTTTTTCCTCCCTTGCAAATTTTCTACAAATGGACTTAGCAATTTTTGTCCTCCAAAAAGTATCAACATGATTACTTCTTTCAGAAATATAACATTCGTACTAAGCATAAATGCTATTGAGCAGTGTTCTAATATACAGAGCTTTTACTTATTAATTAACTTGTATGAAATTATAAAATAAATGTTTTTGATCTCAATCGCTTTCTCTTTGTACAAAATAAACATATATGTATGTATGCATAACGCTTAAAATACAAACATAAAAAATAAGAAAATTATGTTAACAAAATTCTGTGGACTTTTTAAAAAACCACTAATTGGACTTTGCACGTATTTTTGGAGGTCTTCCTAGTGAAACATATTTTAAAACTGAAAGTTTTTCTTAAACATATTAAATACTATTCGTCTAAAATCAAAAATGATAGTCACATAAGTTATTTTGACAAAAATTCATAGATATGTGAAATCGTTGTTTTAAACTAATATCGATATAAGTAGGTATCAATACTTTTACCCCGATACTTACTAGGTATCAATAATTTCGTTCTTACAACTCCTTACTTATGACCTTCCCTAATCGTGTTTAGTCCTATTACCCAGAATTGTTCAGTGGTGAGATCGCCGCTTTTCTGACTAATCCGTTCGCTACCTATTTCCATGTTTCAATTTGTGTCCTGTTACCCAAAGTGGCTGCATGTCGTTGTATTCAGCAAGGGACTCTCACTTAACCTCGAAGGTTAAGAACGTCGTAGGTTCCGCTTGTCTCTCGGTCGCTATGCCTAAGGATTCTCTCAGTACGGTAATTACTACGTAAGTTCATCTCTTCAGAACGATTGATGGCACAGACCTCGGTTTTAGACATGCTCACAGTCACGGATATCCTTATCCTGGGCGTGTATATGCTCCAATGTAATATATGGTTTTGGTGCTGGGCTACATGTACCCCTCCATAATGAAGCTAATTCAGATTGCATTGCTGTAGAGCTCTTTTTCGAATTTCTTTCCGAAAACAACTACAACGTTCATATCATCTGTGGCAAAGAGAGGTAGCCGGAGCTCGAACTTTCAAGTGCTCCTCTACCACAACCATATCTTCCGAAGTTTAAGACAATACACTAAGCTAACACAGCGATGGTGATATACGAAGGTTTGATTTCGAGAATTACCTGCAATTGTTTTGGCGGACAAGCCCGATATTGAAGCTTAGTGTGTCTGTCTCAACGTGGCTAAAATGGTTATCGAAACTCAAACCATCCACCCATAGGTCACTACCGGTCGTACGATCATGTTGTACATCCATCTTAGGATCGTTGGGCTGTACCGCCAAGACTGATTTACTATACACATTTCTAGATACCCTTGTACCTGCTATTGTGGTTGCGTCTACGTGAGAGTTCGAAAGAGGTTTAGAGTGAAGAAGTAGCCCAAAATGCACATACTTAGCCTAGGAGAAAACGTTTTCTATGACCTCACTACAATTTATATATATATCATAGATGGAAGGCCTATTTTCGCTGCCATAGCATACGATGGTCGTCGTAGAGGGGCTATATTGAGACCCGCATCGACTAGCCAACTCTTAGTTAAGTTTAGAGTTATTGGTATTAAGTATGTATATCGCAGAGGGTATGTACTCTACTTATTCCCAGTGGAAACTCTCAAAATGTCATCCACATATCCCTGGCAGCGAAACCCATTTCAAAGGGCATTTACTAGAATATTGTCTCTCTACACTCGAAGGCGCCTTCTAGGTCTATTATGTCTGCTCATAAAATTCATTAGCACCAGATTGAGAATTTAAAAGTGCCCATAAGCAGCAGAAAGCAAAATTTCTAACGAAAGAAAAATAAGAACCACTAAACAAACAAAGCAGCAATAATAACAACACAAAGCACAATTAGTGCGCGTTAACTAACAATTGTCAACACGATTGAATGCAATAGCAGCAGCAGCACGAACAGCAAACCACACACAAATTAGCAGCAAACACAAAGCGAAAAAAGCAAGAACACAGCAAAGTACAAAGGCAAAAAAAAAGCTAGCAACAATCTAATGTCAACTACATATGTACATACACGCGTCCCTGCTATTCATTCTTCCACGGGCTCCTCCTCCTGCTCTGTAACTGTTTTTTAACTAACTATGTATGTATGTATATAACAATGACGCTGCTTGCACCAATCTTACTCATACCAATAACGTCTGTCTGGCACTCAAAGGCTTAACAAAACATTACGATTGCATGTCAAGTGGTGCTTTTAGGCGCATTACGCTCGATTGTCGTTGGTGCTGCTGCTGCTCTTGTTATTGTTGTTTTGTGCTGTTGTTGAATAACAACAATAATTGTAAATGTCACAATGCAGCAGTGGAAATTAATTTGCATTGTGTAGTCCATAATCACGCTTACAGGCTGATACCAAAGCTGGTATGTAAGGGAGAATAAGCTGAACACACACGCACGCCCTTGTACATAAGTTCGGTATGCATGTATGGACATGTAAAATTTACGATTGTCTCTGTAACTGCGGTTGACTTGCAGCGCAGCGTGAATAAGCATTTCATTTGCAACAATTGATTTTAAATTGTTGCGAAGCGTATAACACACGCTGTAATGCGCCGACAAGTATGCAATGCAAAATTTAGAATTTAGCTTTTACACACAAATCGGACGAGGATTTGAGGCACACAAACCAAAAAAAAAAAACAAAACCGCACAAATTGACGACTGTTGCGTGTGTGTAAGTGCGTTTGAGTGCGCGTTTTGTGCGGCGCACAACATTGAAGTGCTTTTGGAATTTGAAAACGCCCAAATACACGTGTAATCCAAATGAGTGGCTTTCAATTAACAAAAGTACGCCCGAAAGTATGTAAGTAGCGCTGGCGAAAAACGCGTACTTGCCGTAGGAAACCATGCGACACAAACGCTCAAAGTAGTTGCGACAGCGTAGAGTACTGGAAACTCGCTATTGCTGCTTTACAACCCAGAGCTTGCCATTACCACTTGACCGCACCTAAAATTATGCAACACAATTTGCAAGCAAAAGCTTTCAATTCAGTGCTCTGCATCAGATTGGTCGGTCAACAATGCAGTAGACCAGAAGAAAATGGGTAAAGCACGCATATGTATGTATGCCTACCGACTTTCGTCTCGTCTCGTCTCTGCTGTGGCTTTGTCTGCAATTTCCGGGTAACTTTCGTAATTACACTGTCACGCAAAATACAATACACTACATACGTGCATCTATTTACATACATTGTCGCTTTTTAGGCGCTTAATACATAAACCACTGCAATGCAACGCCGGTCACCAACAGATACACCAACAAACAACTGTACAATCGCGCTTTCACTCAACCAGTAGTCGCACGCTTTTCAATCGTGTGACTCTTGGGTATCAGACAATGTTAATCTCGGTTACGTAGTGTACACCGCAAACCAACAGAAATTGCATGCATCACACACACACAGTGGCAACCGGTAAAAAAAAGAGTGGTGGTTATGTCATAACGTCAGCGTTCATTGCGTGACTTTTAAGTAAATAAGTACTTTAAATAATTAAACGTATTTTAATGTTGTGATATATGTATGTATGTATGTACGATTATCCACACGTTTATGTTTGCCTATAAAGAGATAGAGAGAAACAGATATTAAGAAACGTAGAGAGTGTGGTGCTAATAGCGCTGGAAGGTCATTTGGAGAAAGTCAGGGTCACTTCTAGTGGCAGACAATCAGTAATTATATTGCTTGCTGACAAAGTTAACGAGAAATCACGCTAGTCCGTACATTGAGCTCTGAGTAGGCTTAAGAGCCTACACGATCGTTACTCTACGTTTTGGTTGGTAATCCAATACTTAAGTACTTGTATATTTAAAAGCAGAATCTCAGAATAAAGCAAATAATAATGACATCGGGGTCAAAAGTCTATAAGTAGAAACATTCGATGTGAATTGTAAATGTTTACCTCTTCAGGAATATGTGAATGCATTTTACATCAATACAACTTTTGTGGAGTGATACTTCATTGCGCTCGGTTAGGTGAAAATGCAAACATCGATCTAATGAAACAACGACACACTCGTTGGCATCTAATTCCATACGAAAAGGATTAAGACTAAGGCTAAGATTAAGATTAAGATTGAGATTGAGATTGAGATTGAGATTTTGATTGAAATTGAGATTGAGATTGAGATTGAGATTGAGATTGAGAGTAAGATTAAGATTAAAATTGAGATCAAGAATATGACAGAGGCTAAGACTGAGATCGAGATTTTGATTGATTGATTGGCATTGAGATTGAAATTGAGATAAGGATTAAGATTTAGATTGAGATAGTGATTGAGATTGAGTTTGACATTAAGATTGGGATTGAGAGGTCAAGATTAAGATAGAGACTTAGGCTAAGATTAAGACTCATATAGGCCGAAGAAGTTTCACTTGCATGGAATCCAAAAAAACTTTTTTTTTTGTTCAAAAAATATAGTTTTTTGGTTATAACTTTTATTAAAAAAAGTATTTTCCCCTATCTTAGAATTACGGAATTTTTCAACTTTTGGTAAACAAAAAATGATTCTAAATTATGGATAGAATAAAAAATTCACATAGTTTGTTTGCAAAAAAACATTATCTGCAAAATTTAAGTTTCTTTTAATTCGTTTTAAATTTTCAGTAAAAAAATATTTTCGTGCCTTTTTAAAAAGAAACATTTTATATTAATTTTTGTTTTAAACCTTTCAATACTAGGCTAGAAAAAACACTAAAAAAAATTTTGTGGAAATATTCCTTTTATTTAGGTCGTAAAAAGAAAAAAAAATTGTTTGCTTATATTCAGCAAAAACTTGAAAGTATAGCTGATTGGAACATCAAATGTCTCTCTAAATTTAGCTTCAAACCCTCTTGCAACTTTAGTTAGTAGTAGCAAAAAATACAGTGCATAACGTAAGTAAAAATCGTTTTTTGATGTGTCCTATCTAATGGAGAATAAAAATTTAAAGCCAAATACATGGCTTTTATTAAAATAACTTAAAATAACGTTTGATGTCAAGGAGAAAAATAAACTAAGAATTTTGAGTTTTGATATCAAAAGTGAAAAGTTAAGTTTTTGACCAAAAACACACACAACATTTGCTTTTTTGACATTAAACGAATTTCGGTATAAAAAATTGGGTTCAGTCATACATTTTTTAACAAAGCAAAATGTTTGCAATCCAAAACTCTTGATTTTTGACATGAAAAACTCCAATTATTCTTAATTTCTTTTTTGATATCATAAACAAATTTTACTACATAAATATTACGATTTTTTAACATAAAAAATAATAATTTTTTCAAGCTATTTGAAAGTTTTCTGTGCTTTCAAAAGCCAAATTAGGTACATTTTTTATTTCTGACATCAAATAAATTTTCTAATTATTCTAAATTTCTGTTTTTGATATCAAAAACACTCTAATTGCAGTGTATGGAATATCTCAATTTTGCGTCAAAGTTTATGGATCTGTATACCATTTTCCCAGATGCAAAGTTTTGCCAAAATATTTTTATTTGTACAGAAAAATTCAAACTTTAACAAGGAAGAAATTTAAAAAGTAACACATCTATTGTAAGTTTTATTCGTATTAAAGCCTCAGGCTTTAAGCCTCTTCTTCTGCAAAAAATCAAGCAACCACGATGAGTATCTATGGATAAATAAACAAGGTTTGAATGAACAAGTGAAGAAGTGCAACAATAACTTGTACGAAATAGGAGCAGAAAATAATGGTACTCATACGCCATGTCGGACATAGCCCTTCACGTACGTTCTCGTACATGGCGTATGAGTAACATTTTCCATGTTGACGAGCTGTCTGCAGCTTTCAAATAGCACGAGAAACATTTCCCATTATTTCTGTTGCTTGAAAAGGACTTTGCCGTTGCTGTAAATTTTCTTGAATAAATAATTATACGAGCATTATTGCGAGGGGTACGCTGAAGTTAAAAAGTTTTGATAGAAAAAAAATTTCTTTTCCACTTCTTGTGCGTCATTTATTTATATGAATTTTTCATTTTTCTTGGGAGCTGCATACAGCGCTTAAGTTTGAAGTTTTTTTCCATTCGCAATGCAAACTTAAAAGAAAATATCTGGGGAAAATTACCTGGTATAGAAAAGCGGTATACAGATCCGTAGTCTGTACGGCCCAGCATTTAATTTGCGTGTTTCGGCGTTTTTTTAGGTCATTTAAGCGTTCCAAAAGTGTTCGAAAACACTTTATTACTATTTCCATTTTTGGTTTAAAAATTCGGCATAATTTATTTTCAATTGGGTGACTTTTTTATTGAAAAAGTGCTTATTCTTCTTTTTAAGTAAATTCGTTTAAATTTTTTTTTTTTAAATACACAGATATTTTTTAGTCTAAATTTTACTTGTAGTAGAAAAAAATTAAGTAAGCTAGGTTAACTCATAATAAACTAGTTGCATTAGCCTTTAAAGAATGAAGCAAAGAAATGGAAATTAGCTCTATAAAACGTCAGGAGCTATAAATCGTATACGAACCTACAGTTGAAAGACGACTCAGAACAGATTTTTCATTACTCAAAATCTCAAAAAAAGAAAAAAGGTTTTGGAAGTCTGGAGGATTTTTTTCTTAGAATTTTATAAAGAATCCTAATCTGCTAGGAACGATGTCGAAAAAAATCTATCCATACAAATTGACCCGCCCTCATGTGCATACATATATCTTAAAAGCGATGAGACAATAAGTCAGCGTAAGCAAGGCGCCAGTGACTTCTGGCTTCTAGAAATTAAGCTGAGATGGCCGCAAATTAAAAACCAAATTGCGTTAATTTTTTTAGACATCGATTGCAAAATACTTATGAGATCCTTATTCAGTAATGTAAAAGCTAAAATTGTGCAGCACTCTGGGTGTGACCAACCTGCGAATCAAATGCAAAATGGTATCTAATGGTTCAACGATAGGCAGTGACTTCAGCTTAATTGCTTTTGCAGCTAAAACTGTCGATTATGTAACAGTTGAATATATGTATAACTTAACTAAAATTCCTATGACTAAGCTTTGATTATATCAAAACGAATGTCAATGACTTATTCATGAAATTCGTTCGAATTTTTATAAAATCAATGCTACCTTAAAGCCGCAGACTACGAAAATGACTAATCAACAACCTGCTGCATGCATATTTCCGTCAATTGCAACAACAGTCTGTGTGCACCCGATTTCGGTTTTCCTTGCTACCGCTTTCCCTAATTGCATTGCCCTCACTATATCTCAATTGCATCATCTATGCATAGTTATAGGCCTACACAACACTATGCAATTTTGAATTTACAATGGAAAAGCTGCCAATTTTGCCAAAGCTTAAGTGCAATTCAGTGTTTTGAACGCTGCGCCGCCAGAAATGTGGCTACAATTTCGCTTTTAATTACAGAAATGAACAATGTATACTAAGTACTAGAGTAAGTGCATATTTACGGAACCTTATCATAGCATTCGATGTACACCTATACATACATATGTATGTACATTAGACTGCACCACTTCACATAGAAATAAAAAAATCGGTACTATTTTCCCATTGGAATTATAAAATCTATTATATTTTAAGACTTGCGCCTAAATATTTCGGAAAAATATTAAGATTTACGATGAGCTGGATCGATTTGAAAATACCTTCTAAAATTTAGTTTTTTTGTGAATAAAGATAGTTTTTGAAAAAAGTTTTTGAAAACCAAATCAACTCAGAAGACAAAACAATTCAATCAAAAATAATTTTGCATAGAAATATTTAACAAATTTCTATGAAATCGTAATAATGAAATTTTCGATGCGGTTTTTGAACTTTTTTTCAAAGATTGGTTAAAGAAAAACTTGAATAACTGAGCCAAAGCTATTTAGTCTTACAAAGTATCGGTGTAAAGGTATTTTCTCACTCTTTTTATTTCTTTGCAAATATACTTATTCAAAGTATAAAAGGGCAAGGTAGGATGAACGAGCGTCATTCCAAGTTGAATTTAGATGTGTTGATATTAAAAAAATAAAAATTAAATAAAATTGGGACGTGAATGAGTCTTATTGCAAAGAAATAAAAAGTGTGAAAAAATAACTTTCCACTGAAACTTCATAAGTCTAAATGGGTATAGTTTTGGCACAGTTATTCAAATTTTTTCTTAACCAATCTTTGAAAAAACTTAGAAATAAACATCAAAAATCTCATTATAACGATTATGTTTTAACATTTGTATGCAGATTTTTTAAGCTTAAACTGTTTTGTCATCTGCGGAATTTTTTTCAAAAAACTCTTTAAGACACTATTTTTATTCATAAAAAAAAACTAAATTTTTATAGGTATTTTCAAATCGTTCTAGAACACGTAAATCTTAATATTTTTCCGAAATATTTTGGTGGAAGTTTTCAAATGTAATAAAAAACCGCAACCTTTTTTGGTGATGCAGTCTAATGTACATACATATATGGAGTGCTAATAACAGTACTTGGCGTGTTAAACCCACGCTTTCTGCCCAGCTGGCCACTCGAAAACGCTAATAAAAGTGAAATTCAGTGTCTGCCTTAATTTTTCATTTAAAATCGTACCTATGGTGATTGTTAAATTCTACATAAGAGCTAATGTGAACCAATTGCAGTAAGAAGTCTGTAAAAGACAATGCACCTATGAAAGATCTACGTGTGGCGTTAATAATGAATTCAATTACTTCGGTTTAATGGCATAGACTTAATCCTTGATTCTTGAGTCGAGCGAGCAGTTTTTCAGCTAGCTGGCATAAATATCTCCAGCTCTACAGCAGCTAAACGGACATACTCGAAGTAATAAAATTGCGAATAAAATGTCAGTCCGTCTTTTGAAAACCCCGGACAAATTTTAAACCAAATATTTTACCAGCCACTCTGGCAAACTTTTTAGGTGTACACTGAAATAATTCGATAACGACAAAGTGGTATGCCGTTTTGACGGGAAGGTTTTGTTGATTAATATAACGAAATATACTTTTTCTTAATTTGACTGAAAATATTTTCAATTATTTAAAGACTGTTGGATATCGCAGCAAAAATCTCTCACGATTCTTATTTATTGGATCGATTTCAAAATGGAAGAAATACGCTTTTGTAGTTCAAGAAGTTCTCTATATAATTGCAGTGGAAAGTACTGCGCTACGGCTAATCACTTGTTCCCCCATACTTCAAACTAAAATAGCACAAAAGTGATTTATTTGCGCCGCAAACTACTTTCACAGTAACAAACATGTGCGTGCGTAAGTATGACCAACACCATATCAGTTGGCCTGTAGTTACACCTACTTCGTGTGGCAGTTAATTGGCATTTCCATAGAAAACATACTTATATACGCAGAAGTAAGTATGTAAGTATTTATTTGTAAGTAGCAGAAATCTCTGCACAGTTATCTACATAGCTCATCAACAACTCGCTGCCGCAGCAGTACTTTGAAAAGCCTGCGACGAGTTGAATGTTGGCAAGTTTACCGAACACACAAACACACATATAAGTAACTAGGAATGTTAATCCCGGGATCCGGGCCTTTTTTAGGTCCCTAAAATCCCGGGATTCCTGGCAAATCATCCCGGGTTTTTCGGGATTTGCAATTTCCACTAATGGCAATAACAGAAACTCCTTTTCTTGACCAGTGTTGGTTATATATTTTTTTAATTTATTTTGGAACGAATTTCCGTCATCCCTTGTCAAGTTTGGTTTGCAGACAACCCGGTTTCGGCATTGTGCCATCTTCAGTGTCATTTTTCGTTCTTTTAATAATAACTAAATATTTAATAATAAATATTTTTTTATAAATTTCTAGCTCATTAATCATATAACGCCGTGCGACAGTAAATTTTGCACACAAAAATCAATATATTG
Source organism: Rhagoletis zephyria (assembly GCF_001687245.7). Classification (NCBI taxonomy): domain Eukaryota; kingdom Metazoa; phylum Arthropoda; class Insecta; order Diptera; family Tephritidae; genus Rhagoletis; species Rhagoletis zephyria. The sequence goes on along the minus strand of NW_016157418.1, from coordinate 294,693 downwards.
ACGAAATCGTGAGCCAAATATAATAAAATTACGTTTTTAGTTTTTCACTCTGACGTCAGTAATTCAAAAATGATTTAAAAAATTCAGTGAAATATGCTTAGAGAAGACGTATGGGTACCAAATTAAACAAGAAATTCTGTAGAATTTAAACAAATTCAATTTTTTGTTGCATAAGGACTGATATGTATTGAAAATGTCCTTTTAAAATTTTATCCTTGAAATTTCGCAATATTTGATTTTGAAAAAAAATTATATGTTAGGGACTTATTAAAAATTCGATAATGTTATCAAATTTCGTGCCTCTAACTATCAGCTTAAAAAATTACCTATTGGTCCTTGTGAATGCAAAAAAAAATTAAATTTTTTGAATTCTAAAAAAATTTCCTCTTTTATTTGGTACTTATATATTAATTCTACATAGCATTGCATTTTTTAAATAATTTTTGGAATTAATCATATTATTCAAATTACAAAGTCCTTTAAAATAAATCCTGACGTCAAATAAAAAATAAAAAAGTAGGTTTCAAACCCATTTATTTATTATTTTATTTTTTTATTGCAGCTTCTCAAATAATATAGAAGCAATTTTTTCGCTTTAAGTTGTGCGCCTGTAGTTGTGTGTTGTTGCCGGGATTGTGATAACGACATACCGAAAATCCCAGCATAGTAAAAAGCGTAAAAATTAACATCCCTACAGCTTACACAACATGCCGTCGTATGCCAGTGTACATACATATGTACTTGTATGTAAATACTATAATATTTATGCACACATGCACGCCCACAATTAACGCCCTCAACGCCCAACCTGTAATTGCATTTATGGCGAACCTATTATTGATGGTCAGCCACGTTGGTTGAGGATTGCTAGCCTCCGCTATTTTCAAGTGAACTGTGTTACTATTTATGTTCGATGTTTTCTCTTACTTAACTATTTTTTTTTTTTAGAATTTCATATTCCCAACATATCTGATTCATTTGTTGGCAATTGAGTGCCAGCTATCATAAACCGATCTTCAGTAGCTGATTACTGATATTTGAAATGGGGAGCAGTTGCATTGGATTGACACTTGAAAATTGTAATGCAGTCTTAGTATGTTTGCCAACTGTTTGCAAATATATATATTTATGTGCATATGTAGAGTGAGATTTAATTCTACTTATGCGCTTAACTAGTTTAATGATTGAGCGCTGAAAGTGGGCAGTTGATGTAGAATTTTATAACTAATAGAGCAATGGAACTAGTTTAGATTCAAACATTTTTTAGAGATGTTTAATGACCGCGGAATGAAACAAAACAAGGCTGAGACTTTTTATTTAAAAAAAAAATATACATAAAAACAGACCTTTGCATACTTTTAGGTTACGAGTACTAGAAAAAATGTATCTTAGAAATGCTCTCTACCCTCAGTTGAACAACTATTTTGCGATTTGGTAGGAGAGTTTTGAGTTATATTCACATTGAGTATAAAACTAAATATCTGTGAAATAAATCTAACTTTTTTCAAAAAAGACCCTAAAAGTATGCAATAATAAATTTTAGGAAATTATAACTTGTCGAATATATAATTAAAAATAGAATGACAGGTTGTGTGCGATGACCATAAAAGTATTCTAAAACCAAAACAAGGCTCTTTAGACGGTCTTCGGCCTGATAGAAAAATTTGCCTATCTTAAGCCTGATTTTCACTATGTCAAATTGAATGGCATTTGTCGTCAAATAAGTGAAAACACATTGTCAAATGGGATTAAAAAGCGGTTTATAGATTGATTTGGATCCGGATAGTTCTTAAGTCGTGTACATGCGCTGCTAAATTGGCTATATGTCTGTTTATGGCCTATAACATCATCGGTCAAGGTATGGAGAAAGGAGATAAAGTTGCGTCAAAATATGTCGCCAAATTTTGGTGTCAAAATATGACATAGTGAAAACCAGTCTTTAGCCTTAGCTCACAATTTAGTTAAGCGAGAGGCTAATGTCATGTCCGTGAAGTTGCCATACGTCATGATGCAAAAATACAAAAAAAAAAAAATGGTCTGAGTGGCTATACTCCTATAGTTTTTGAAAAAAAGGAAAAAAATTCTAAATATCTTGAAAAAAACCAAAAATTTAAACTTTGTATGCCGGATTCGAGCAGCATACGACATGTGCCAAAAAGGCAAATAAATTACTGCTCTGAGTAGATTTTCTATAGTTTTAGAGTCCTGAAAAGAGAAAAAAGTTCCCCAAAATTACGCCGAAAAAATTTTTTCCAAAAAAGTCGAAAAAGAGAAATGTTTGAAAAAAAATATGTAAAATAAAACTGTTCTGAATAGCTTTTCAATAGTTCAATAGTTCCTGAAAAGGAAAAAAACCGTTCTGCAAGCGACACCGAAAAAAGCATTTTTTCCAAAAAAAAAAATCGAAAAAGTTAAATTTTTTAAAAATAAAAATTAAAATNAGATTTTCAATAGTTTTAGAGTCCTGAAAAGAGAAAAAAGTTCCCCAAAATTACGCCGAAAAAATTTTTTCTCCAAAAGGCGAAAAAGAGAAATGTTTGAAAAAAAATATGTAAAATAAAACTGTTCTGAATAGCTTTTCAATAGTTCAATAGTTCCTGAAAAGGAAAAAAACCGTTCTGCAAGCGACACCGAAAAAAGCATTTTTTCCAAAAAAAAAAATCGAAAAAGTTAAATTTTTTAAAAATAAAAATTAAAATTGTCTTGAGAAGCTGTTCCATAGCTTTAGAGTTCCTAAACAGGAAAAAAGTGTCTACTGCAAAATTTCACTGAATAAAAGTTATTTTTCAAAAAAATAAAAATGTTTAATGTTTGAAAAAAAAATCCAAAATTAAAACTGTTCGGATTAGTTTTCCATAGTACTACACATTTCGAAAAGGAAAAAAAAAGACTGAATAGCTTTTCAATAGTGCTAAAATTACTGAAAAGTTTTAATTTTTATTTTTTTTTCAAATACTAACCTTTTTGAACTTTTCTGAAAAAAANAATAGCTTTTCAATAGTTCAATAGTTCCTGAAAAGGAAAAAAACCGTTCTGCAAGCGACACCGAAAAAAGCATTTTTTCCAAAAAAAAAAATCGAAAAAGTTAAATTTTTTAAAAATAAAAATTAAAATTGTCTTGAGAAGCTGTTCCATAGCTTTAGAGTTCCTAAACAGGAAAAAAGTGTCTACTGCAAAATTTCACTGAATAAAAGTTATTTTTCAAAAAAATAAAAATGTTTAATGTTTGAAAAAAAAATCCAAAATTAAAACTGTTCGGATTAGTTTTCCATAGTACTACACATTTCGAAAAGGAAAAAAAAAGACTGAATAGCTTTTCAATAGTGCTAAAATTACTGAAAAGTTTTAATTTTTATTTTTTTTTTCAAATACTAACCTTTTTGAACTTTTCTGAAAAAAAATTTTTTACGTTATTTTGCAGGTACTAGTTAATTCATTAGTTTTCATTAATTTCATTAAGTTTTCTGCAATGGCACTGTGATCTGAAGTTTTAATAAGACTCGAAGTAATTCGAGGCGACCAATATAAAGGTCAAGTATTTTCTAACCTTGAAATTTTTATGTCTAATGCTGGATCTCCACTAGGCAATAAATGACAAACATTTTAATGGCTAATTTGAGCATTAAAAAGTATTCGCGTCATTACCACATGGCATTTTTTAAATTAATCCAATTTTTTTACATTTTATTAGCTAGTGGAAACTCGGCCTAAGAGGACTCAAATCAGAAACTTTACAAATAGATCCTAATAGTACGCAATGCCTAAAAATAAGTAAATCATTTTTTTTTTTTAATTCATATTCTCAGTGCATAAAACCATAATTTCCATTTGTGTTCAAAAACTGAATATTACTGAGGCAAAACAAGTGTTTTTTTCTAATCCATCTACACAAATACTTGTTGATGGGCAAACACAAAAATTTGGCCACATAAAAGCACTCTCTATATACTTTTAATATTTGTTTCTTAGAAATATTAACACTTTTGCAATGTTATGCAAATTTCCAAAGCCAATGTTGCACAAGAGTAATCGGAAGCTCTGCAACACTCTGTTGCCAATACACAAATCCCTTTAAATTTGCTATTTTGAGTTTATCGCCTAAGAGTGTGCACTTAAATCAATTGACTTTAAGAGCTTTCAGTGGTATTAAACATGCAGGTAACTACGAAAGATAGAAAAATATAAAATATCTGATCGGAATACTCAAATTGGGCTTATAATTTCACAGCTCCTACAAGCGTATTTACTATTAAAAATTGCAATGGATTCTGTAATTTGCCTACTTTTTTCTTAGTGCACAACTTATATATTTTACTTATTTTTTAATACAGTCAAACCTCGATATTACGAAGTTGAAGTAGTTGGACAAATGCTTCGCTGTATATGTACATAGTTTCGTTATGTGTACCTATAGAATATCAAAACCTCGAAACAGCGAAAAATGCAAAATTTTCGAAAAAAATCCCTTTTTTTATAACGGCAGTCTAACCGTTAACATATTTTCAATTAGTCATGTAGATGTCTTTGAGTTGAGACTTCTTTATATAGAGCAGTGACGTTCAAAACAGCGCCCGCAGGCGGAACTCCTCGGAAGTATTCAAAGCTCTCTGTAGACTTTATATCGGCGATGGGCACCGCCTTGCCCGCGGGCAAAGCTCTTTTAAGCTAATGTATATAATTGTATAGTCGCGTGCAGAATAAAAGCTGTCTGCCTATCGCTGTTTTATATAGATGCGCACAGAGTAAAAGCTGTCACTGCACATTACGGATGTAGAGGCTTTTGCTAACCGTACTGTAATCGCGAATACGTTCCAAAGGTTTTCATGCCTCTATGCAGCCTCTTTGCATGAAAATTTCGCAAAAGCAAGTTTTTTTCAGGCGACTAAAGATTTTATTATATGTTTTAAATTCTTTGTTTTATCAAGACTCGTTATATCGAGGTTTCACTATAGGAGACCGCACCACAGTTGGTAAATTTTCGTTACTGCACGCCCGAAAGTATGCAGAACATTTTATTACTTCATTTGAGTAAAAATTTTCCAATATTGGCCACTATATAGGACTGGATCTATAAGTGCGAGATTAGCAAAGTAAAACGAACCTCGTGGAGACGCTTCTGCGAAAGCGTCGAATTAAGCCACAAATGTTTGAGGTTTAGGCGAATCTTCTCTGGGAATACCGTTCCCCTGGCATACATCATGCACGAGACTGGTAACTGGGCACTAATACCAGCTCATCCGGATTCTTAGAGGGTGGTCAGAGTCTCTTTTATTCCTAAGGCAGGTAAGGTGTCGCACGTATCGCCAAGAGACTTCAGGCCGATCAGTCTTTCCTCGTTTCTCTTGAAGAATATGGAGCTTTTTCTTCCAGATGGTGTAAGGTACTGAATATCCATCTTCCTTCAATGGGCTGTCTTCCACTAGAGCTCTCTCACTGGTTGGAATATCTGGACATGATCTTTAACGGCAAGCCTTCCTGAAAACGAAACATGGAGAAAAGAGTCAAGAAGGCTACAGTAGCCCTTCATTGTTTTAGGGAGGTCATCGTCAAATGCTGGGGTCTCTCCACGAAAGTAATTCTTTGACTTTATAGAACTATAATCAAGCCAATTTGTTTATTGAGACACTCGTCTGGTGGACCGCCAAGCAGCCAGGAAGGATCGCAACGAGCTTGGGATCAGTGAGGCACTTCGAACCACTCCTACTCTGGCGCTTAATGCCTTGCTAAACTTTGTGCCAATAGATCTATCAGGCAGAGCTGCCGCTGCGCGCGCCGCAGGGAGTGGTCTTTAAGTTCGCCTCGAGCTATGGGTACGCCAGTATTCTAACAGGCTTTGAGTTCCTACCAAACACAACAGACCATTGCGCGATGCTTGTGGTTCGAAGAGATCTTTCATCACTCACATCGGGGTCCTGTAAACTTATCTACGGACGGATCAAAGCTGAATAGGAAATTAGGTGGAACTTGAAATTCAGGCTACCGGATTACTGTAGAGTTTTCCACGCACAGGTAGCCGCAATACAGGAGACTTCGGATTGGTTGCTCTCCAGTTTAACGCCTTTTAAAGAGGTGGACTATTCCGATTGCCAAGCAGCTATCAAGGCTCTTGAATTCTTATTGGATCGTTCGATAACGGTGAAGTATTGCTTGACCTCCCATTGCTGCCGGTTAAGGAAAGTCGGAGGGCTCTCCTGACCTCATGTGGTACACTTCTGGACAGATGGGCATTTAATCGGCTCAGAATGCGCTGGAAGCCGACCTTGGAATTCAAGGTGGCTAGAACCTTCTCGCCACGTGTATATTGGGGCGGATCAGAAAGCTCTTGACTCTAATAAGGCTACATCTCGCACTAAAGGTGAAATTTCTAACTGGTCATTGCATGCAGTAAGGCTAATTATCATCGGTGGCCCTTTCTGCACCATCTGCATAGAGGTGGAATCATCTCAACACCTGGAGCTCTGTTGCCCAACCTTTACGAACTTAATGTTCATGTACCTCATGTCGCATTTCTTCCACACTCCCGATAAGCTTTCGAGAATAGATATCAGTCCCTTGAGGAGCTTCGTAGTGAGCACGTTTTTCATACGAGAAGCCTTCGGTGTCATCATCCTGTTCGTTCTCGCTCTCTTTTCTACTTTCCTCTTCGCCGTTTCAAGCTTTCCTGTGTTTTCCCCGGAGCATAAGGAATTGTCTAAGTGTGCCTCCACGCGCGGCGGTAGCCGCCTAACCTAAACCACCTTGCCACCTGTTTGAAAATTTTTATTCAATCTAATTGAACAAACTGAAGAGGTTTGGGTAATTTTACTGTCGAAAATATTGTTGAGGAGCGTTTCCACCTGTTTTAAAAATTGAATTGAATTAAATTGGTAAAATAAATGAAATATTACACCGAGGGTACCAAGCAAAACAAACACACTTTTAAGGCGCGGTGAAGCATGCCGGCTATATGCTAGTAAAAAATAAAAAAGAATCAAAGACCTTTTAAAGTAACATTTTCATACAAATTTTCGATTTCTTTATTTTTACGAATTCGGATATATAACTTCAATAAATTACTTAATTAATATCTTTGTAACTATTAACGCCCCAAAATATGAAACACAATATTGTAGAAATGTTAGCAGCAGATAACTGTGAAAGACTACTTAGCCACCATGCCAAAACAACAATACTTTGGTATTTCCAAATAAAATGAGCAAGTCTAGTAAATAAATAAATCGCATTACATAATTTCCACTTCTAGACAGAAAATATTTTTCTTCTGAAATCGAGGTATAAGCATAGCAAAAAGTGTTTAAAGCAGGCAACACAAACCATAATCAACACGTTCAGTGTTAATTACTTAAACAATGCATTTGCTCGCTAAATTAAGCTAGAACCTTGCAAATTTAAATGGTTGGAAATTTAATATTAATACTTATTTGCATTCATGCGCAAAAAAATATGCTACAGCAGCAAAATATGTATGTATGTATTTTTTCTCACTTAACTTTATCTTACTGCAGCTTTTCATTACTCACTACCTTCTTTGCTCTACATACGCTTCCAACTATATATGTACGTACATATTTTGAACCGAGTGTTAGTGAGCTAGTTAATTTTTAAATATTTATTCGAGCACAAAGTAATTAGAATTATAATCGAGTAAAAAGTTGGTTAAAAAGTTTGCCACAAAATAAAAGAGTTGTATGAAACAAAAGTGCAAAAACAAAAAAAAAACAAAAAAAAAAAATTGTTCTTGACCAACTTAAATTGTAGGCAAATATTGTTCATGGTTTGGCGCGCACAAGCTAACGTTGACTGCATGCTTAACTAAAAAATACATACATACATACATACTTGTATTTGCATTTACTCACACATACACAGGAAGAGAGATGGTAAGCGCATCATCATATGTATGAATGTGGCAAATAGGCTACGACGAAATCGAGTCATTTGACAATTCACCAGCTGCTAGCTAAATGCAGTGCAAGAAATTAGAGAGCTGATTTTTGGAGTTTTAATTATGTATGAAGGTTTGATGTGTGTTTATAAAGCTGTAGTAATCTTCCAAGCAAACTTGAGGTTCTGACAAAATGTATTTATCATACAAATTTTATGAAAGGAATAACCTTAGATCCGTCTGTGATTCACCAGTGTTCACTTTAAAGGAGTTCTGGGCTTTAAAGAGGCCATCAGATGGCTTCTGATTACAAAAAAAGATTTAGTAGGCGTTTACTCAGAACAATTAGGAAATTATTATCATTGCGTCTTCTTGAACTTCTTGATTGTTCTTAGGCAAACTTTGTATCGCTTAAAACATTCTTTGACACCATTTATTGTAAGAGAATTTTTGAATGTTTGCTACTTACCCAGCATGTATTTATGTGCAGTTCAAGAATGTAAGTAATTGAAGAAGGCCTTAACTTATGCGTCCCAAACTATAATAAGAAGAGGTCGTTTAATCTGTCGTGTAACACGAAAAAATTATTAAGATTGAAAAATCAACGGAATAATGCGCATAAAAAATTTAATGAAACTGGTTCTGACAATGATGGAAACATTTTCGTCCAACGTACGAAAGAATTCGAACGCTAAATCTTGTATTCGATAAATATATGCATCCGAAAAAGATTGAGGTTAAAGTAAACCCCAAATTATTTTGGCTATTTTATAACTTTTAACCGAAAAGTTAATGGTAAATAGCATCCCGAAATCAATAGCGTTCAGGGACTGCGTTGCTTCCTCAACGCAATCACTTCCTCGGGTCGGTATTTTATAGGTTTAATACGTCAGTACATCGTTTGGTACCTCCACCAACGATTTAAAATGGCTTAAGTTTTACTTAATACAGAAAATTGGTGGTAGAAATTGACAACAATCTATCAAAATCTATAACAGTTACTTTTAGGGTTCCACATGTAAGTAATTTTTTTTAGAAATTACATCAGCCAAGTTTTTTATTTGGACAACTGCTTAATATATCCCCGACGATTTAAAAATATATTACACAATTAAAAATTTAAGGGACTCCCTTAGTCTACAGCACGATATTTCACCATTGATAAGTGGACAGCTTCCAAATGGCCCTTTCCTTGAATTTCTCAAAATGTAACATTATGAAATTGTTTCGAAAAAAATGTCGGTTCAATGTACAATTATACCTTTAGCGACAGCTATGCTTTCAATCGTACAACTTTCGGCAAAGATGGAGGAGTGTACTTAGACTCGAAACTTACCTTCGATTTTCACAGAGAATAAATAAATAGTCAGTGCGGCAACCTCCACACTTGGTTTTCTCAAACGTAATTCGAAATTTATTAATACATTAGGTTGTCAAATGAAAATTCGTAATTATTTTTTTTTTTTTATGAAATATGACTAAATAGGAAAGAATGTTACTCATGCAACATGTATGAACTACATTTAATGTAAACATAGAAAAGAAAATATCAGTCATTTGGTCATATGCAACTTTATTTATGAATCAATTTTCTTGCTTGATAACTTGATGTTTTTGCAAAAAAAAAAAAAATAGGCTTTAAGCACAAATCAATAGAATTTACAAAAAAATCTTTTATTTCTAAAAATTTTTCCATGTCAAAGTTTGCTTATTTTCATACATAATGCAAACTTAAAATGAAAACGGTATTCTACAACCCAAAATTAAATTTCCGTGCACCGGCGTTTGTGTGGCATTTTATCGGCTCTACATATACATGTGAACGATTACTTTCAACCGACTTCACAATAAGGATGAGGTTATAAATTCGTCGGAATATTTTTTTTTTATGTATGTATGTTACCTCAGCGGTGGTCCCATACTAATTTGGTTTAGAAGCGATCATCGGATGAAGAAATTAACGGTTCCCTTAAATTTGTATATGAGAATTAAGATGGTTTTTTTTTTTTTTTTTGAAAAAATTAATTGTATTTTTTAAACACTTTCGCATTTGTTGATGTGATATTTGTATATTTAAGTATTTTTGTTGAATTTTTGTTAAATTTTTGTAAATGTATGTAATTTTGTCTTTCTTTCTTTTTCGCGCTTATCTCTGAAAACAGTGTCCGGTAGATAAATAAATAAATAAAAATTCAAACTGAATGATCCAATGCGACGGACGATGTTCAAAGGTGCACGGGTGCTAACTTTTAGTTACCATTGGCCAAACATTTTTTGCTTGAATGAATTTTTGTGTAAATAAATCAATCCTGGTTCTCCGCTCTCACTCAGTTCATCAGCAACCAATATTTACTTGCAATACTCATACAACCAACCTCACGAGATACGAATAGGCCATGTGAAGACATTCTCACTCGCTATAGAGGCAGTGGCTGCTCACAATTCAATTAAATCGAGCTACTAGCCGGACATACCCTGGCAGGGTCTGACTACTGCAGCGGCTACGACAAAGAAGACCTTGAGACCTTCCCGCACACTTTCAAACTTCGTTTTTGACTCAGCGCTTCAGGTGAACTCACAAAATTTTTGCATACTAACATTGCTTTATGAAGTGAGTGAGTGAGTGAGTGAGTGAGTTTCACTCCCAATTTCTTGCAGTGCATTTGCATGCTAAATGATTATATTTGAGCATATTAGCAGAAAATTTTCGTATGCGGATAAAGTTTAAACTTGCGCGCTAGTATACCACATCATGCCCAGCTGTGTCGATGATGATGATGACGACGACGACGACGACGACGACGGCACGCTTCACTCCACTTCAATTCAAAAGCCGCTACCCACCAAAGCGCATAGTGAAATAAGCATTTCGAAACTTTTAACATTTTTGCATATGAACTGAATCGCAAAACAATTTCGACCAGCAGCAAGCAAAGGAAAAGCAATGGTAAAACGCAGTGAAAACTCATTTGGCAAAGCTGAAGCGAATATCAAGTTGAGGTGGTGGCAGCAGAAGGAGTAGTAGTAATAGTGATAGTAGATAGTGGTGGCAGTTAAAGGACGAAGTGAAAATGTAGAAAATATAACTTTAAATATACACAAAACCAACGCAGGCAGCGCAAAGATATACCAACAGACAGACAGACAGACAATATGCGGTGACAAGCACACAACTAACATTTCAATTATTTTTGCAGATGGCGCAACGCGAATTGGCTTTAGCAAAGCATACTCACACATACAACATACATACAAACACATGTATATTCCAACACTCATGCACGCGTTCCATATGAGTTTATTGTCAATTTCTTCGTTAGCCATTGCTTAGCATAGCAATTGCAGTGGCAGTGGCTATAAAGCCTTACATTCGCAGGCGAATAAACAAAATAATTGAATGAACTTAGCACTTTTCGTGCCAGCAGTAATATTGCATACATATGTAGATATGAGTGTGTGCTGGATGCGCCCAGAAGCAGGCCACGCGCATATGCTTGCTGAGTACGAGCGAGAGTGAAACGCGCTGCCAACAAACATCTGTGGTGCGGTGGCGCATATCCAGCCTGCACACTGGGGTTAGTCATTGCCTTATAAAGTATGTGCTACACGCTGCTGCAATGCTACAAATGAAGTGAATTCTCATATTTATTTTTTATTATTTTTTCTTCTTCCGCATTTTGAGATATATGTACATAATAATATATTTTTTTGGTTTGTTTTAAAAGTTGCATTGCAAAAGTTTTTATTACTTATGCTGTATTTTCGTGCACTTATTTGCTGTATTTTGAGTGGACTTTTTCACATTCTTTCTGTTGTTGGTGGAAAATTTATACCGCATACAGAGTAGATTATTTTCTGCAGCGGCATATTTAGTATACACTTTATTGAATATTTGTTCATGTATGTACTAGAGGTTTACGCCGACAGGCTTTGCGGCGGCGGCGTGTTCAACTTCAAAAAGAATCGGCGGCGGCGGCGACGCCGGCGCGTCTGGAAACGCCGGCGCTACTGCCCATAAGGTAGAGTCCAAAGAGCCATGAGGCTTCTAATCTCATCATGTCATCAGATTAATAAGAAAGTCTATATAGTATATACATTAGGTTTCCCATTGAAAATGATTTTTTTTGAAAATTTAAAGACCCTACCCCCTAATTTGATACGTTTTTATGAGAAATATTATTGCCTATTTTTATAGATTTTTTAAAGGCCATTTAGAGGTCGCGGCCTGTCGATTTAGGTCAGAAAATACGATTTTCTAGATTCATGAGTTTTTGAGAGACTATTTTTGCTTGAATTTCAATGAATTTTTTAAATTTTGACCATCGATAATTTCCACAATTTGAAAATATGTAGTACTAAGGTACAAAAAAACGATTTTCGATGGGCACCCTAATATACATACATCTCTATGTACTCTAAAAATGCGTATGTACTATTTCAATTTAAAGAAATAAAAAAATTTAAAGGTTAAGTTATTGGGGTAATTTATGTCGCTATCAATAAAGTTTTGCAATAAGCTTTCAACCGTTATGTTAAATTACGGAGTTCTTACGAATTTTTGCGGGTTATATATTGAAAATAAGGTTGGCCTACTTTTTTCCAAAAGTTTAACCCATCAACTCCCACCACAACGGGCCTTTTTGACCCACTGTTTGAAAAATGGCTTATAAATAGTTAAATTTCCAATAATATATTAAGTGCCAAATTTTTCTAAGGAGAACAGAATGTAATGCAAAATAATAGTAATTTTTACCAAAAAGGGGGACTTCAACTCTGTGTAGAAAATATTGCGATGCGCGGGAGCAAAACCTTCCTGGGGTTTGACCACTACTTAGGAAAAAAACTTTTCTACCCTATTCGACCCTAATTTAACTGTAATAAACGCTGTCGATCGAAAAACATGTTACCTATATATTTTTCTGAGTTACGCTTTTTTTTTAAATGTTCAGTGGCCCAAATTATGACAAAAAAACATCTTTTAAAAATGTAATTTTCATTTCGTAAAATAGTGCTTTTATACGAGTAGTATTTAGTTCCTTCAAACGATGTATTTCAATGTGCATACAACATGAAAATTTTGTACAAAATTCCCTAGGCGCCGAACGCCGCCGCCGCCGCCGCCGCCGCCGCCGCGCCGATATTTTTGTAACTCGGCGGCGGCGCGTGAGAAATGACAAAAAACGGCGGCGGCGGCGGCGTGGCCCGGCGGCGTATACCTCTAGTATGTACTTGTATGTACACACATAAGGGTTGTCCAAAAAAGTGTAGTCGGAATTTTAATGCTCTCGCCCCCTAGGGTTGTTCTACATAAAAAAAAAAATTGTTTATTTCGAAAAAAAAAATATTTAGACGTCGCTCAAAGTGCTCAAAGTTTTCCAAGTATTTTATATGAGAGAAAAACAACTTTTCATAGAAATGATATAGAATTCTTTAAAATTTGTCAATCAGAAAACTCTGGTTCTATTCAGGAGACTTCCAGTAATAATACCCAAGTTTTTATTTAAACATTTTTTAATACTAAAATACCTCATTGTATTTTCTGGGGTGGACCTATAAAATATAGTTAATATGGAAAAATTTTTAAATAAATAATTCGGTAATATTATTGGCTTCCGCTGTGGTGTAGTGGTTAGCAGTGTGCGCTACCACTCCGCAGTGCCTGGGTCCGGTTCAACCCAACATCAAAAAATAAAAAAATTAAGTTTTTTTTTTCTAATAGCGGTCGCCCCTCGGCTGGCAATGGAAAACCTTAGAGTGTATTTCTGTCATCTAAAACACCTTCTCATCAAAATAAAATCGCCGTTCGGAGTCGGTGTAAAACTGTAGATCCCTTCCATTTGTGAGACAAGCCAAAATGCGGCCGAAAACTAAAATATGTGTAAGCGCGAATCTATTATTATTATTGTTCGGAATCTCCTGAAGAGAAACAAAGTTTTGCGTTCGAAAAATATTGATTTTCAAGAATTCTATTCCATTTCTACGCAAACTTGTTTTTTTTATCTTATAAAATAGGTACATGGGAAACTATCAGTGCTTTGAGCGACCTCTAAATATTTTTTGATAAATAAATAGGTGGCTATTTTTTCGGTATAGAACAATTCTAAAGGACGAGAGCATAAAAATTCCGACTTTACTTTTTCACCTGTATTTTTGAACCACCCAAATGTACATACATACATATGTACATATATTAATTTATTAGTAAGCGACAGCTACTTAAGTTTAATTTGTTTCAATATATCTGACACTTGGTATCGGTTAACTAATGGCGATCGATATTGATAATGATAGTGCTAGCTAACATGCTAAGCATATCGATACAAATCTCTGAAAGAGTAAAGCCATCAATATTGATAATGATGTAGATATCGACGTTGTTAATTATAGCAATTATAGCTGTAGTTTATAGAGAATTATTCTGACAACGGTATAAATTACGACATCTACAACGAAGAAAACATCGATAAATTCATATATCGACAGCGATATAAAACACGATATGAATGAATATGATAATGAATATATCGATAGATATATAAGCCGATAAATATACTGACCAAAATATGAATTGCCATCTCTGCTACGAAAAGTATAACGATTACGCTGAAAATATAGATAAATATATGTACAGCAATATAGATTACGATATCGGTAATGAAAACGATAACCACAATACTAGAAACATCGATAACAAAATCCAAAGCAATATGAATTACGATATCGCCAATGATCATAATAACGGCAACGCTGAAAATAACGATAAATTTACCCACATCAGTTTGGTTTGCGATATCGGTAATGACAATTACAGCGACAAAGCTAAAAATATCGATAAATATGCCGATATATACCGACAGCAATTTAATGACGATATAGGTCAAAGCTGGCGAACGTGGATAGACCGCAACAATATAATTTCGGCAAGGTATTAATTGAGGACCCAATTGCTCAATTACCCATAGTAGTTGCTGCCTAATCGAAACAGTTTCTTTTTGCATTTACATTGGAGACCAAAGTAAAATCTATTCACACCCAAAAATGTAGCTCAGAAGTGCCAATAATACAGACTGTAATCAACAAAATCCACAAAAGATATTCGATTGTTGAGTTCCAGTGCATCATTCATCAACAAGCTTTGTGTGAAAAGCATGGTTGCGGATCTGTCGTAATTAGTGTTGGGAAGTATCGAGTACTTTTGAGGATTGAGTATTTTTAAGAGACCTGACTACTTCCTTTAAATATACACCTGCTTAGTGTAGAAATCTTACAAGCTGGCAGCGAAATTACGTCAAGTGAATGGCTAACTTTACTGGGCACAAGTATTGTACTAAAAAACTATTGAATCTTCAAACTGAGTACAATCATTTCTTTATGTTGGTAAACCCAGTACTTTTAAGTACCAATTCGACACTTAATACTGAGTACTTTGCATCGATCCTGAGTACATGTATCAAAGTGATGATTGGAACAGAGTATTTTTGATTACTGAGTACTTTCCAGTTCTTTTAAGTTTATAGTACTTTCGAATTCTTTGGTGAGAACTGAGTACCTGGCTGCTCAGACAAGAAAAACCCGCTGCCCAAGTACACAGATAACATCTACACCTACCCGGGTACTCGGTTAAAGAGAACCCTTTACCCGGGGAATGTGGCACATATAACCCGCCACCAGGTACCAGGATGACGATAACCTTACCCGGGTACTCGGACAAAGAAATTGAAAATCTAAGAAAATTAAAGTTTAATCTAATAATTTCATACGATCGTTTGAGAACACCAGAAATATACTCACTTGGGCAATGGAACAACACAATTTTAAATTCCTAAGCATTTAATGTTGCATACTTGTAGGCTCACCATTCAATAGGTAGCGCGAATGCATGGCATGGAAGCCAGTTTTTTCAATTAAACAAAGGACTAGTATTTCCAAATTGACTGTGTTTCGATCTCGAAAGATTTCGTATCAGAATTGCATGTACCTAACGTCGGAAAAAAATTAAGTTTAATACTAGATTTTATATCATAACCCGGGTGGTACGAGTACCTAATGATTTCGCAGCTCATGCGGTAACTGTAATGTTAAGTATCTGCTTCAAGCACTTACCATTTCACGCTAGAGAAAAACCTAACTCTCCAGTTTAACAGACTTGCGAACGAGCTTGGTATTCAATTAGGCACGCAGATGCAGTTGGAATAAGTTATAAAAAAAAAACAGGTCAACCGAGTCCACATAAAATTACACCTTCAATGGCTTGCAGCTACTTAGAAAAGCTGCACAACATTTTTGCGTGTTCCCATCTTTTCCACCCAGAAAAAATAATAAAAAAAATATACATTTCTCACAACCTACTTCTAGGCTTTCACGCTGACCTCAACTGCCAACCGCAGGCAGACAAGCCGAGATAGCTGAGTAACATAAATTTGAATAACGGTCAGCAAAAAAAAAAAAACAAAAAAATACTATAACTAAAATTAACGAAAAACAAACTTCTGGGCATATACCTGCTGCTGCGCCTAAAAGTCGGCATATCTACTACCAAAAAAATATGCACATGCACCAAAGTTGTCGGTTATCAGTGAGTAAGAGACATGAGGTAAAATATCTGCATTTTATGCGCTTCGTTGAAGCTCAATGAAAACGTAGAAATATTTGCAAATTTCGACTATGAATTGGTTGGTTGAAATGAAATCAGCAACTCAGAAAATCAGGAAATCATAAAAACGTGCGCATTTTTACAACAACCACGTGCATGCAAATGCCGATGGCCACAAAAATACAAGCAGGTGTATTTGTGTGTGTGTGTGGAAAACGCTCAATTCGAACTAAGAAAAGCTTTGAGGCAGTTGAAAGGCTGCTGCGTTGCTCCTTTGTGTCCACTTGCGTTGCACTCTATGGACACGTTGCATATCTCTAGGCGCAATGAACATGTCGTACAACGTAAAATAGGTTAAAACTTTTATTTGACTATCAGAAAAGTATTAGATAAAAAAATTTATGACCACAAGAGCTAAATGCTAGATATGGTCCATGTATATGTGTGTTTATGCGCACACATGCACAGGTATGCATATTTGTATGTATGTACAGTGCTTGACTTTATAATAAGGTAAACTATGTGCATTAGGGTGTTTAATTTTTAGGCACTTTTTTTCACTGTGCTGGCTAAAAATCTGATACTTTATTTAGTATAGGAAATAAAAAATTATTCGGTTTGAAAAAAATTTTAAGTGCATTAAATAAATAAATTAAAGTTCGATTTCCCACATACATAAATAACATGGGATTATTTTTTTTTTTGGTTTCAATTCCATTTATTGGTATTCAATTTCTTTTTTGGAAAATTTAGTGTATACCTTTAGTGTCTTTATTCGAATAATTTCGATTAATCAATTTTCAGACTAATCGATAGTGAGCGTTAGGTCGAAAGTGAACGGTTAGTTGAATTCTAGCGGTTAATGGAATAATTACTAATTGAATAACAACCGACAAAAAGTTTCTAATCGACTAATCGAATAGCTGGATAGTCGATTTTTAACAAGAGCTCTAGTTTTGATGATTTATTTACAACTTAATTTACATTTTTTTTACAAAAGTTTAATTTTTTTTTAAGAAAAACCATATCAATTCAAGCTTCTAACTTTGTGCAATATTTAAAAAAAAAATAAACAAACTTTCATAAAAATGTCAAGCTTTTTTTAGATTTACTAAAAACATTTTGAGATTGCAGTTTTGGAGCCCATGAATACAGTTGATTTTTGCCAATTATTTTGTTTTCTGACGGTGTCTAAATAAAAGGCTTAAAATTTTGACGGAAGCTTCTTAATTTTTTTTTTAATATATCACAAAGTTTGAAACTTGGATTTCTCTGGTTTTAGTTAAAGAATAGAGTATATGAAAAAAATATTAAAATTAATAAAATAAAATCACCAAAGCTTATCAATATAGTAGACTGTACTTATCACTATGTCCGTCACTGTACACATACATATATCTAGATATGCATGGAATGTAAGTAGGTATGTTTCGAAAATATTTATGCGTATCTCTGATATGCGACAAACTCATTTGTAAATTGGAGAATTGCCCATTTGAAGTCATAAATAAATTTGGGTTTTAATTTTTTTATTACATAAAATTGTGTAATTTTTGTGCCTTGCAATATTCTTTTTCCACTACTACAAGCAACTAATTCACATAAATGTGCATGAATATGCATGTGGGAAACCTTGGAATACATTTCTTAACTTTTTACAGCTGTGCCATATTTGAATTTTGTAGAATTTTTGTGGTTTAAAATGTTTTTTTCTGACCCGCAAACAAATAAAATTACATTTCATATGTACATAAGTACATACATACTATACCTACGGGCATTTTTAGACAAATACTCATATGTTTATACACACACATATTCGTTGCCAGTCCAATGGCATTAAGCAATAATAATTTTTCACAAATATTTGCCATCTAATTTTCCACTATAAGCTTCAATGGTTGCATTGCTAGCCAAATATTTGTATGTGCTAGCATATCTATATACATATGTATTTATGTATAATGCATACATATATCCTGTAAGAATGACTCTTTTCGCCTGCAGCTCTGACTGCTTTTGGCATAGCCTATTTCTGGGCATTTTCTATTTCATATTTGACTGCATAGCTTCTTCCGTTTGCCATACAATAGGTATTTTATTGCTTCGCCATTAACAAGTGTAGGTACATGCCTGCATATGTATTTATGTATGCATGTATTTCGACATTCTACAGGTAACAACGCATGAGCGCTTAGAAATATTTATTCATATGAAACTTTTCTACCGTCGACATGGCGGACAAATGTATGCTAAAATATTTATAGTTCAAGTGCAGGCTGGAGCTGTGCAAGTGATTTTTCACAATTACGATAGGTTATTTATTTATTGTTCTCATCTTGACTTTTTTTTTGTTTATGTGTGGTTAGAAGCGAAGTGAAAGAGGCAGCGGGAATTTTGATGGCTGTCGAAACTATGTATGAATTCAATGCTTTCATCTATTTTTACCAGCTTCTATTAAGTTTCACTTGTGTGTAATAAAATCTTGCAATCACTTTTTAACCTGCCTCCCGTTGAGCCAGAGACTTAAGTCTTCAAACTTAGCTCATAATACGATAGAAGGCGCAGGTGTTGAGATATTTGGAAAATCCGTGTTTATGGTAAATGAATGGAAAGAAATAACACAACAAAAAATGAATCCGTTACGTGGCTCGGGTCGATTTTTTTTCAACTACTTGTAAAAGGTTGACTTAAAAATTTTATTTTTTTTTTAATTACTTGCTATAAAATATTTTTTGTTTGGAGATGTCTTTAGGGATATCAGAATCAGCAACCCAGAACTTATATTTTTTAAAACTTTTACATTAACTAGTTTTCGCTGCATACTTTTAGGCAAAGAAATAACATCACGAGGAGATTCTGACAATCGCTATGCTAACTTTTCGCCGCCATAATCCAGTAAACGAAAAATAATGTAGCCTAAAAGTATGCAACATGGAAAACTAACAGACGCACAGTTTAATCAGCCAAATATGTCTGTATAAGCGATATATAACTAGATGTTGCATATTACTAGGAACGTTTAATATTATTTTGAAGCTTTTTGGCGATCGAAATAAGGGATTTTCAGCAGAGGGATTCCAACATTTGCTATCGCTAATTTTTATCGTCAAAATCTCCAAAAGAATAGCAGGTGCCCCTAACGACACGCAATATCTATCTGCATGCCCTCCACACTTTCAGATTGGCTGACTCTTCCCTGTTGTATACTTTTAGGTCCTACTGCTTTACATTTAGAGAATTTTATCGAGGAAAATCTTTCGTTGCGATTGTCAGAATTCCGCTACAGATTCCCACTGCAGTGGCCATTTGGTCACTAAAGTCTTTGACGATTGAAATTTTGGGGGAAATTTTTGGATTGGTGTGGGAGAGACTTTATGGTCTAGCACTCCAGAGCATTTTCATTCTGGCTGATTTAAGCCGACACTGGTATGGAAGACAGGCACCTAGCGTAGAAAGGCCTCTTATTTAAACACTTGAAACGTACTTAAGAACATTGCCTACATTACGATCTTAATATTCTGCTTGGCGATTTCAGTGACAGAAGGGACAAGGAAGCGATATTTTATTTCAGGGTTGAAAAATTCATGCCCACGACGAAACGTCCGATAACAAACATAAGTTTATCAACTTCATCAGAGTACTAAATATGGTTATCGCATAGGAAGATTGAGCGAAAAGTGAATAAATAAGTCGTTCAAACAAATAAACAAATTGTTAGGTCCGCGCGGCTCTCACATTACTGTTCTTTTTTCTTTCCCAGATCTTTTTTACAGTGAGTATTAGTAGAAACACTTTTCCATAAAAAAAAATACAAAATAAAACGAGTATTTTTAGCGGCGATAATTATTTATTATTTGACCAAGTTGACAAAAACAAATGTTTGTAGTTTAGCTGTTGCGTTTTCATTTCCTCCCAAGCGTCGATGATATTCTGCTTTAGTTCTAGGACTTCGCAATTTAAATAAAAACTGATTTCATCTTATGGGTGACCTAAATCATAATATTATATTAGGCTTTCACCGACTCTTCCGTTCAGCTTCTACACATTCCTGTAGAAGTTGGCCGATGCGTCCTTGGAAATACCTTCCGTTTACTTATCCCCAAAGCGAATGTAAGCGGAAGATGAGCTCATTAGTGATAGTAGGTATAGCCATTCTGCAATGAGTAACAAATTGGTTTAAAACCTTAAGTACTTGACTCATTTAAGCATCCAGTGTTCCATGGTGAACAGAGCGCATTGAACTCTTTCGACGTTGGCAAGCTACTTCTTGTAGCCTACTCAGCAGCCCGATAAGTTATGTGCGTATCGTGCCGATACTTTTTTTATGATAGCTAGTGAGGCCCTCTTGGAGGTGTGCTATTTTTATGGAATTTCTATTCATTTTCTTGTGAAAATTCTATCAGCTGTTGTCGTCCCCTGAAATTTTTAATGCTAAAGGGCAGGCAAAGTGTCTAGAAGTCCCAGTCTATTCTTCCAAATTTTGTTGAATATGTTTCGGATCTGACATCTCATTTGCACGGAGATCGGAGATCCATCGCGAATGATTTCCGCCATTATTAGTAGGAAGTAAGTTCGGTACTGTTACAATTCTCTTTTGGGAGTTGGGTGGCTAAACTTCGCTTAACAACGAACGCGTGCAGCAGCCTGCATAAATAACTGAATAACTTTTATGCACCCCAGAAAAGAGTATGAAATTTTAAGCCAGACAAAATAAGCCTATGAAAACTCATTCAATACTGGCATGCAGTGCTTAAGATAATTTGTTGTTATTGCTGCATCATAACAGCGCTGTTCGCATACAAATTGTTGCAATTCAATAAGGTTGTGAGCAAAAAAGCAACAACAAAAAACAACAAAAAAAGGCGAAGAAAAAAAAATTAAAAATAAATGGAAAAAAGTCAAAAAGGGGAAAAAATCAAGCGAAACAAATATTGGAAAACATATGAAATTTACAAAACAAAAAAAGAGATGAATTTTAAAAAAGCGCATAAACTAAGAAACCCATATGAATAATGAAACAAAACAGCAGAAAACAATTTAAAAATCTGCAAACACTGTAGTAAAAGTACTCACAATACATAACAAAGCCATACGAAATGTCATTCGTTTTAAAAATTTACGTCGCACAGCACGAAGATAAAATGAACAAAAAAAAAAGTATTTTCCTAGCGTACGCCAACAACTCGTGTTAAAGGGCGGAATAAAATACGCTGCATACTTACAGGCGTTGAATGGGGCTTAATATGCATTTCGCGCTTAAGCAATGGCTTCATATGCATACACACACACACACACTCATGCATACATTCGTTGAGTTGTTAGCGCGCAACGCTGCCAGAAAAATACAAAAAAAAAAAGAAAAGGTATGAGAGGCCGCAGCAGCAGCAGCAGCAGCAATAAAAATGCAGTAGCAACTGTAGCATCCTACCATGCATGCCTACCACTGTGATATTGGCTATTTTCGCATGCGGAAACGGATGTGAAATTGTTGCAAATACATTTTGTTTACCGTACCTTTGCCAGTGCTTGTATCTTTTATGAGTTTCACACTTTTTCTCCTTTTTCCTCCACTTTTTATGAAACTAATTTTTTTCTCACTAAAAATATTATTTTCACATTTTTTGCTGCACTTGCATTTTCTATAAAATTTTTGTTATTTTTATTTTTTTAATTGTTGACTGTAGCAGTTTTTTTCCGGCTATAAATTGGTGCCTCTTTGCATATTTTGCATTTTTTCATACTGTATCATCATGTATTATCATTTATGCTTTAAAATGGCAACCTGTGACTACAATTGCAATGCCAAGGGCTACATACGCAATTTATCAATAAATGTTGGTTACAATTGCAATAAAAGCCAGCTGCTTTGGCATATGTAGGAGAAAAGGGGCAAAGCGACAGAAAAGTTTCAAAACTAAAGTCTTGCGCAAAAACAATTACAGTGAATGCGGCTTAATATGGACAGGCAAAAGTGGCAGCGGCAGTACAGTGCGAACGGAATACTTGCACATATATGTAGATATAATATGTACAAATTAAACTGCTGCAGGAATGCATTTGTTTGCAGCTTCAAAACATTCTCTTGATGTTAGAATAGCCGCTCTCTTTCATTCTATGTTAGCGAACATGAATTAGAATGTTATCGAAGAGTAATAGAATGGAGTGGAGTGAATATTCTCTCTTAATAGAATATTCATATTCTCAACATTTGCAACGGAAGGTAGAGTATTTGAGAATACTCTAAAGGATCTGTTATGCATACTTGGCATTGCTTGAGAGTTGTCACAAAAGCAATCTGTTAAATGAGCTTCGCGTGTAAGCGGTTACCCAACGCACTGCATTACATAAACAGAAGTCTGTTCGTTTTTGTTTTCTACATAAAAATGGTATAGCATTGCATGCACTGCCAAGTATGCATAACAGAGCCTTAATATACTCGTATGTAACTACAATTAAATATACATATGTATATATATATTTGTATGACGCTGTTACTAGACTGTTGAAGTGAATTCAGTCCACATTAAAATTTGAAAATTTAATAATAGTAAATGGTCTTTATTTTAAAATTATGTCAAATAGACATAACCTATGCACATACATACAAACATATGTGCATATATCTTAAATTAAAACAAAATGAAAACAAAATATTTATTTAAACTAAAACTTAACATGGAATTCATTTGGATCACTTAAAACATACATACACCCATCAGAATATGTTTCCGTACAGTGTTTTTTTTTTGTTAATGTTTCCAATGTTTTGCATAATAAATTTTTTCGTTAATTTTTAATAAAAAAATAGTTCATTCTGCATCAAAAAGCATATAAGTTAGTGTTTCAAAGTTTTTACAAAATTTTGGAAAATTAGACAAATTTTCACCAAAATTTTCAGCTTTTAAACTAAATTTTTTAGAATTTTGAGTATGCAGTTTTGTAGTTCACTTAATTTCAGTACAATAAAGTGCAAGTTTTAAATGGCTATGATGTTGCTCATTTTCTCCATATAACGAGTGCCTGGTAGTTTTTTTGTATGGGAAAAAATGCCGAAGAGCGTCAGTAAAAAAATTCTCAAAAATCAACGGTAGCTCATTGCCACTTAAAATTTCTGCTTTGTTATTCTGAAATTGAGAGAACTACAAAACTGCATACTCAAAAAAATTCTAAAAAATGTTGTTAAAAGCTGAAAACCGTGAAACCATGAAACCATGGCATTGTAATTAACAAAAGAGCCTCCATCAGTTGACTGTTAAGTATATTTAAGTACAGATATTTAAAATAAAATGAAACTTGTAAATACGTATATACATTAATAAAAACTTGCCTCATTTATATTTGCCATAATGTCAAAAATTTCTTTATTATTTATTATTAGTTTAATATTTATTACCCACAAAAGACCTACAGCACGATGCCGCTATTGCGCTTGATTAACAGCACTTCAGCAAAAAAAGGCTATGCTGGACATGTAATACTCTCAAATACTCGTTTATTTGAAGGTAAAAATGCGAAACAGAGAGCATAGGAAAGAAAATAAGAGGTACTCAGTTACACCAATGGTAATGAGCATTCCATTCGCCAAATATTATACTCCCGCTCATTCGCATTCTCTTGCTGATATCGTTTGCGAACCTTGTACATGTTTTGAGAGTAAAGAGAACGACCGCAAAAGCAAATGCATTCTCGCAGCTGTATAGTACAAATACAATACACTCTCGCTAAAAGCAACATTCGGCAAACGCAGTACCGCGCTTAATGCACGAGCCTAGCCAAATGTTTGCCATTAGTAGCTCAGTAGACGGAATTGCAATGCCCTTTCAAAAAATGTGCCTCAGTAGACGCAACTTTCTATCCACAATTTCTTATTTCGTTTCATTTTTGTTTATATTTTTTGCGCTTACTTTTATTGAACTGGGCAGTTATTTGATTGCTACTTCTCAGAATATATTTATTTGTAAACGATTGGTACTTGAGTTTATTTTGCCAGTGTTTAGCCAATCTCTCTCGCTGTCGGTACTCACTGCAGTTTTTATTCTGGAAACTAGCAAATTACTCGGCGTGTTTCACTGCCCCTTAAAAGTATTTTTGTTTGGCCTCATTCATAAAAAAATTAAAAAATTGCTTTAATGAGCTTTATGAAGTAAGATTTTCAAAAAAAAATTCGATTTATAAATTGGGGTGTTAATATAAATTCGCATGAACTTGGAAAGTAGGTAGAGTAACGGCTTTCTCCTAGAAATTTAATTTATAACCTTATTACTCGAGTCTACGTATCGCTCAGTTTCTACAAAGGGGTTCGCATTCAATATTTATCTTGACTTATCAATTTAATTTAATACAATTTTTCAAAAAGGTGGCAAACTCCTTCAAAATATGTTCGACAATAAACTTTCTTAAGCCTCTTAAGTTTAACTCCTGTAATATTCCACTTGTTTTATCAATTAAAATTAATAAAATTCTTCAAACAGGTAGCACAAATATTTTCGATAGTAAACTTTCTGAAACCTCTTTACTTTGATACCCATATTGCAATATTTAATTTATCTTATTAATTAATATAAATTAAAAATTTCAAACAGGTGGCAACCTTCCACACAAATTTTTTCGACTGTAGGTAAGCCTTCTTAAACCTCTTTCAATTTACCAACATAAACCTCAATTTTCAAACATGTGGCAACTCTCTAACAGACATACAGACAGACAAAAACACAATTTTTTAACTTTTCTTATATATCGATAATGTACAGAGATAGGCCTGTTATAATTTTATTATATGTATAGATTATGGCTATCCCAAGCTGCGTTGCCGAATTGACCATCTCGTCGTCATTTTCACGTTTTTTTTTTGCTTAATGACATTTTGACGATATTTCGCCCCTAATGACAATTTTAGGTTTTCTACTAAATTACATACACACATATGTATGTAAAAAATGTGTTACAGTAAAACGTTATCTAAAATACAACCATGCATTTATCTAGTTTTATTCCAATGTAGCCAAACCGTTAATTTGCACTGCTGCCACAAATTTTAACCCTCGTCCGGGCGCATATTCTTACAACGCTAACCGGGCGCAAAGGTACAATTGTACCTTCATATAGTTTTGATATGAATTTTTACTAGGGTTTAATTTTTTTATAAAAACTGATAACATTTAATCATTACACGTTATTTTGAACATGTTTAGAAATTTTTTGTTATGACAATTGTTTAAAAAAAAAGTAAAAATAGAAACACAGTAGCCTGCATAAAATGCACTCCGAAAATGCACGAGTACACCACAACAATATGTACCCTCCATACATACATATGTATGTACTCAATATTTTTCATACTGGTGTGCCATATACACTACAACCAGGGCTGCCAACTTGGCTCAAACCGTGCCATTTTTGGCAATATTTTGCATCAAATGAAACTTAGTTTTTCAATTTGGCACAAAGTGCCAAAATGGCACTTTTGAAAAATAGCAATATTTCAAAATATTTTTGTGAAATACTTTGCGTGTACTTCTTTTTCTCAATTAAAATTTTCTAATTTCTAAAGGTTATTCAACTGGTTCATTTTATTTTGGCATTGCACTTTTGTTTTAGAAATGTGGTTCTTTTTAGCTACATGGGAAGCGTTATAAAGGATAGCACCTTTTTTGGCACTTTTATTTTTCTATTTGGCACATTTTGGCACTTTTTTATCCTTAATATGGCACCAAATAGCTAAGGGTAGTTGGCAGCCCTGACCGGAACAAAAATAATACGATGTTTATTTGGTTCAGTTTATATTTGCTGCTACTTGCGATCACAATTCTGGTTTAGCATCCTACATAATCTACAAAAATCATAACCCCCGGTTTCAGGGAAAAAATCAACGTCGAAAGTTTCTAAAAGATCTCTCCAATCAGCTATGCATGCCTTCAGTTGAATCTCGAAGTGCAAATCGAATGATGATGAGAAGCCATTTCCTTCGAAGTGCAATAGAAATGGTACTTGACCGTCGCGTTGTGGCATCTACAGCAGCTGTCCTTCAATTACCTCATGGTAGCCGCGGAGCCTCCCCTATCACTGGACGTTGCTATATCTGTCGGAACTCAAATAGGAAACAACGTAAAACTCGAATGCTTTGCATATCTTGTGCTTATCCAATTTGTGATGAACATTCAGTTTCAAAAACAACGTGTATTTCTTGCGAAGAAACTCTCTAAAAATTTCAAAATGTATATTCTAAATCGTTGTTCCTAAATTGAATTGTCTCGCTTGTTACTTTTTTATATAGTTTATTATCGCTTCTTATATGAATTAGCTCCGTTTGTGTTTCTTTTTTTTTATAAAAAAAATTATATATAATTAAAAATAATAATAATCTTCTTTTTTCTTCATACCAGATATATGAAGGTACAATTGTACCTATGCGCTCGGACGTGGGTGTAAATTTAACTCGGCCCTCTATTTCAGAAAATAGTGGCCCATTTTGTTTTAAATTAAGGGAACATGTGGCGCAACAAAAATGTAGAGATGTCACGAAGATCCAGCCCTCTAAGTTTTCTGGAAAAAAAGTTATTGTAATTTAAAAACGCAAAAGTTACAATTGTACCTAGTCGCACGGACGAGGGTTAAAGAGCCAAAAAAGTAGGAGAGGGAATTTGTGCAGTCAAAATTATTTATCTATCAGTTAATAAATGCTAATGTTACACTAAGGGTCCTCACATCCATTTTGGTAGTTTTGGTAAATTGCTGGTTGACACTCGGTAATTTTATCAATTGTGAACGTCCTTTGCAGTTTTCTTTTGTTAGTCTGGTAAACTATGTTTATCAACAGCGGATTCGTAGCTTTTTTCCTAAAAAAAAAATTAATTGTAACAGACAATTTAAGGAACTCTACTTACTCATATATGAGTTATGCCTTTCGGCAGCAGGCGGATTTAAAATTGAATAAATATCGAACTGCTGATTGCAGTTTACCAACTTCCAGAAAAATAATCAAGCTTCCTTTACGATAATTCGGTAACCGGTACACCGATAATAAAATAATTTTACACCAACAATATTCATTGGGAAAAATTACCGAACACCGAGTAACTACTTTAAAACTTTATTTTTTATTTTGTTAAAAAAATACAATAAATAAAAATTTTAAGATTTTATGGCCGAAATTACGATTTTTAGGTAAATTATTACAATGAGCTAGCCAGCAAATGGTTCCGCCATTTTCCAGCCAATGGACCAAAATGCCATAAACTTGAAAAAAAACTGTACTACAAAAAAAGGGCTGTCGGCACATTTACTCGCAAGCCACAAATTAGGTAGGTGTGAAATTAGTGCCTTCTGGCTATCGCCTGGAACAAGGTAAAACCTTCAGCTATACGAAAGTGAATGGCATGAGTGGGTTGAGCTGTAATTAAGCGCCATACGCGACCGATGACTAACTTCTAAAGATATCTCCTACCGAAAATCTTGTCGCGGTGAATTTAAACAATTGGATTTCAGAAAACAATGTCGGCCCAGAGCCGGTTTGCAATAATTTAGAAGCCAAAGAAATCGAGAACGAAAGTGAAAGCGCATAGACAAGTCCTCCGGGAACCAAAGTCAAAACAGAGCATGCCATCCAAGCACTTACCACTTCTCTTCAATGGACTGAAGAAAACTCGGTTTGAGTAGAAGACACCTTAACTCTTCAAAAGCTGAGAGAGTTGGCCGTCGACAGAAATCTATCCTCAAAGAAAATACAAAAAAAACAAAAAACGTTTCCAATTTGTTTAAACGAATTAACCAGTAAATATACATATTTCGATTTTGTATGCATATATAAATGATTTTCAAGTGAATTAAATTAATATGCACTTTTGTTTTGCCTTACTATGTACAATATTAATTTACTTTTTGGTACTTTATTTTTCAGATTAAATTTTCATTTCAGCCTAAACTTTTTTTGTGATTCGGTTATTGCAACAAACTCAATCAATGCAACTAACTGACCGCATCTTTACCGGTTGCTTTTACCGAGGGCGTACTGTACATAGATTCGTACATACATACATAAGCATTTAAAAGTAACTCGGAGTATTTTGGTTTATAACAATTACTTGTGTATACATGGAACTGCCTTCGCTTGCATTCTCAAAAAAAAAAAAATGAAAACTTTTTTGTACAGACATATGCACATTTTGTTCTTCATTTTGTGCTAGAACATTGGCAGGCATGACTTCTGAATTTACTGTTAACAAGAAAAACAGAGAAGAGAGTGTGCTTTACACAAACGTGGCTGCCATATAAAATAATTTACCTACTTAACAATAAAACAAACATTTTCAGAAGCGGCACCCTATAAATATTTATTGACCAGAGCTTTCTTTACTCAAATACCAAAGCGTACTAATAATCCCTATGGTAATCGATATTGACATAATTTTTGAGACGTCGTTATACATGTAATTTACAGTTATAAATTTGTCGATAGTTTTATAGATGGCTTTATCAAATTTAGCGTATTAATCATTTTCCTATCGATATTTATTGATTTTGCTATCGATTATTTCAATTCGGATATTTCTGATTGTCTATCATTGGATTCAAAAGCATAAATACTTATCCTTATCCCTTTTGATATGCATACCTATCAACTTTGTTTTTATTTCATTGATAATCCTATGAATTTTGTCATCTCAAAATGCCGTACAACTAACGTTACTGTACAACAAATAGAAATTCTGGAATATTCATATCAAAAGTTCTCGTTTTCGAATATTTTGTTCATCTCCATTGGAAACATTTGTCATTCTCTTCTGTTTGGCTTTGGCCTGTCATTCGTGTTTGCACTATTCGCAACAGTATGTACTAGTTGCATTTGATTTGTGGGCCGATTTGACATTTATAGAAATTACATTAGATTTAGAGGAGGGAGCAGGTCACCTAGTTACCGCGACCGAAACGATCTATTGTAACAAACCTCTATTCAACTACAGGCCATCTATGATCCACGTACTGTTAAGAAACCTCGCGAGGTCCTTTGACTGAATGCCATTTAGGTAGTGTGCTTCTAGTTACGTTGATCCTAGGAAGCGAAGTGTCGTCCTGGTAAGGGCTTCACAGTGGCACATAATG
This sequence comes from Rhagoletis zephyria, assembly GCF_001687245.7. Lineage (NCBI taxonomy): Eukaryota > Metazoa > Arthropoda > Insecta > Diptera > Tephritidae > Rhagoletis > Rhagoletis zephyria. Next base: position 265,114 of record NW_016157418.1, on the reverse strand, counting down.
TGCTCTGCTATTTCCTGTTCTTCGTTGCACAACTTGCATTGGTCAGAGTCGACAACTCCTATATTTGACAAGTGTTTCATTACCCTACAGTGGCCAGTAGGAAAGCCTGTAAGAATTCTTACTTCTTGCCTATTGAGATGAGGGAGTTCTTCGGTTCTCCTTTTTGATATAACCGGAATGAAGGACTTGGAGTGTCTGTTACCTTCCGTATTTGTCCAGTAATGTTGTGCTTCGTTCTTCATCCAGATATAGTAGCTCCCCCTAACGGAGCTCCATGGCAGACCGATAAAGGGTCCTGGGCCTATGAATCCCTATGCAGCCCCTTTTCTGGCGAGAGTATCTGCCACTGCATTGCCCATGACTCTACTGTGTCCCGGTACCCATGTGAGGTATACCCGGTTCCTAGAGGCGATCAGTATTAAAAGTTGAAGACAATACCACACCTGCTTTGAGGTGACCTCGTGCGCTCTAAGAGCGAGGATCGCCGCTCTGCTGACCGAGTGTATATAGATGTGTTTTTTGGTTGCCCCACTCTCTACATACTGCCTCAGACAAAGTTCAATGGCGTGAACCTCGGCCTTAAAGACAGAGTTACCCTGCCCCATGCTGTTGAAAAGGCGCAGTCTGGGTTGTATACCGTAGACTCCTACTCCGACGCCGTGGCCATTCTTTGAGCCGTCAGTATACCAGATGTGGCTGTCCTTCCGGTGTTTAGGTCGTTCATTGTCCCAGTTATCCTGTCGGGGAAAAAGGCCTTGAAGTTATGTGAGAAGTTAAATCTCGGTAGGCACAAGTCCACAAAACTTATGCGCAACCCATCTTCTTGTTCTATAACCCTGAGGGTGGGTGGAAGGGAGTACATACTTCTTGTCCTCTACACTGTCCCCTGAGATGTGCCTTGCTGTAAACAGCAGAGCCTCTTTCTTGATTACAATGTAGAGGGGAGGCAGGTCAAGAGGCACCTCGAGAGCTGCCGTTGGTGTTGTTCTCATCGCGCCAGTGATACCCACGCAGGCCAGTCTATGTAGTTTGCTGAGCTTGGCCTGTGTGGACTTCACTTCCACCTTCTTCCACCACATTTATGGAGACAATTGTATGAAATGAGGCAATCGTGGTACTGTACATAATTTGATTGGAAATATGTATTTATTGTGCGCCAATTCACATAACTCGAGAGGCTGTCTGTTCTTCGTTTCTGAAGCTCTACTACAGGTATTATTAGCTATGGGGTCATCCTAATTTTGTCTGTTACACCCACTGACAGTTAAAGTTCTAAGCCCATACAGAAAATCACAGGCACTGAACTACTAACCGTGAAGACCAAAGAAATAGAATCAATTTCCATAAATAATAGATCACTGTGACCCCTTTCGTGTTGCGCGATCAATATTTCCTAAAAAAAAGAACTTTAAGTGATCCAAAACTATTACCAAACAACCACTTTAACACTTAAATCCCATTCATTATCAGCAAAAGTTCACTTGTTTTCATATAAAGTAAAGTAAATAAATAAAACATTGATTACATAGTCACTTCATTTTTCCTCTGCTCTATACGCAAACCTTTGCATTCCCAACGCCCTACTTTCCATCAATTTTCGCACTCAACCTCTACAACCAACCAACAGCAATCCAAGCAACAAGCCAGCCAGCCGCCAGCCAACTGATGCAAATGCAATGAAACGAGACGAAACTGTTTTTACCCGCTGCGTCAAATTTTTAAGTGAAAAACTTTTAGTGCACACGAATTGCTAGTTAAAAATTACTTTTCATTTGCCAAACAACAAAACACAACAGGGAAGTGAAAGAGCGATAAAAAAAAATATTTATAAAAAAAAAAAACAAGAAAAATAAATAAACAGTAAAAAGTAGCACAAAAAATGCATGCGAAAAATATGTGAAGTAAGTGAGGTAGACGTCAAAAACAAAAAACAAAAAAAAAAACCGGAAGCAGTTGTTATGAAGACTTGGCCCATTGCGGTTGAATTTTTTGCGGCAAGGCCACGATTGTCGATGGAGTAATTTTGGCATGCATTGGAACATTTAAATGTGAAATATATTTGACTTCCGTAGACCACCGCGCAATGATAATTTGGGTGAGAAAAAAATGAAATTATTCGGCCATAAAATTATAAACACCTAATAAGGCAGTTAGATAGAGCAATATATTGTATGCTTATAAATATCACTGTTCTTACGATTTTTACTGAAGATTTGTTTACATCGAAAAAAGTTACATATGTACATCTAATACCAATACGATAAAGTGACAATATGTATATGATATTTTTGTCGATATATCAGCTATAACGATATCGATTAAAATATTGTTGTCGATATAACGGCTATAATGATATCGATTAAAATAAAGATTTATCGAAAATTTCGAATCATCAAAAATGTCGATTCAAATAAAGTATAAATTATTCGAAAATATCGATTTTTAGGAGATGCCGAGTTATCGAAAAATTCTATGTATCGAAAAAATCGATTTATAACGAAAATATCGATTTATCGAAAGTATCGAAAATATCGATTTATCAAATTATTGAACAATACATATATCAAATATAAACCGATTAAAGTGTCGATTATAAATAAATTATAATACGGATAAACATATCTGTATCGATATCGATAAAAATATTACCAATTTTGAGATTAATATGCGGAAATATCTTCATACATATGTAAAATCAAATGCCATTCACTATGGCTCATTAGCTTTTGTTGTCTTCACCTTTGAGATACCAGCCAATATTTATGTAGATATGAGAGGGGATATAAAACTCTTTTACAAGGAAAAATATAACTAATAATATTTACAAATAAATGAAAAGCTTATGCATACAAAAAATTATGAAGCGCTTTTTATGTTTAACAAATATTTTTCGATCCCTCAACTTGCTAGCCAGAATTATATATGTAAATACTGGATTTTGAAACCCTATGGACTAGAAGCCAATTGCCTTTTTCTAGCCTATGACCTCATCAAAAAGCAATGTTATTGTTAAGTCAGTGGCTGCAAAAATTTCACCAATTAAACGTTTTAAAGTTGTTGAAGGAAATTAAAGCTCACAGAAAACCACTAAACCGTTTCTAAGTAAGTATTTAGGTTAATCAGTAGAACTATTTAAAAAAATTTATTTCCGAATCTAGGTTAGGCTCGGCCTAAAAATTTTTGTTTAATGCCTTGGAAAAATAATTTTGACTCAGTGGTGTACGGTGGTTTGTATTTTTTTTTTCTTGTAAGGTGCTACGGTCTAATGTACATATGTATGTATAAAAAAACTCAGCAACAATGAAGTAGCTACAAAACACTTGTACATTTACACATACTCCTATCTATAGTTGGTAATAAAAAATTGTTTATTGTAAATTTTCTGACGCAAAACCATTGTAAAATTTAGCAAATAAACACTTATGTAAGTATACGATACATATGTGTAATGCCAAATTGTATTATAGCTAAAAAAAAATTTAATGGATTTTCACTAAAATACCAATATAATGCGTTGAAGTGTAATAAATGAAGCTACCCACCATGCAAAACATGAGAAATAGGCAACAATCGTCAATGGCAACAAATTGGCGACTCACCGATTTATTGCTGTGGTGACAAATCGGCAACATCACTTCATTCATGTCAATTTTGAATAAAAACGTTCTCAAAAATTCCGAAACTTATGAATATGGCGTCAATAGTATTGGCCAAAAGCATCTAAATTATGCCCAAGGACAAGATTGAAAAAATATGAAGCCTCACAGCGAGAAAATGAATTAATTCCGATNTACTGCTACATATTCATAAGTTTCGGAATTTTTGAGAACTTTTTTATTCAAAATTGACATGAACGAAGTGATGTTGCCGATTTGTCACCACAGCAATAAATCGGTGAGTCGCCAATTTGTTGCCATTGGCGATTGTTGCTTATTTCTCATGTTTTGCATGGTGGGGTGGGTATGCTAACTTTTTTGTTAATGTATGGAAATTTTACTAAAGCATTTCGTTTTTCATATCGAAAATATAAGTGGTTAGGCAAAGAATTTTTTTTGTTTCATAAAAAAAGACCGCGTGTAGACGTTGATAAAAAACGTAGTATTTATTATTGGAATAAGTTCGGCCAGTTTAAAGTGACTGACTTTTTTGGCTTTAGCCGTGCCTTAACTACCGTTAAAATTTAACCATTAAAAGTTATTTTTAAAACGCATTCTTCAGAACTCCCACAGTTGTGAGTGGTTAGATATTTACTTCTTTTGTATAAAAAAGTGCTTTGAAATATACAATGTAGCATTGGCTTTTTTCTTTCATTTGGACAACTTTGCTATATTTTTTTTTGGGTCTCGCAAATGGCAAACATCCGAGTGTATTTCAGCCATGCAAAAGCTTCTCATAAAAGCCATTTGCCATTCGGAGGCGCCGCATAGTAGTTGAGCCCCATATGAAATATGGCAAGATGTACCAATTGTGCTCCCATTTTACTGTACTTTTTTATCTGTTGTATTTTTGCTTAGTTAGGAGTTAAGAACTCGCATAGATTGGCGAACTGCCACGCCCACTACACTAGGGAGCGGAAATGGTATACGTACTTATGTTATATGATTTTAATGAAATTCGGTCTGTATCTTAGGTTTAACCAGAAAAAATCAACTCTAAAAGATGGTGAAGCTCGGCCCACTAACATGCCCAACAGCCATACAAAATCCATTTATAAAAACCAAAATTTATTAAATTCGGATAACATCTACCATAACCGTCCATTACTGTAGTGGACACCCCCAAAAAGTCATCGAAAATGCTTTAAGTCATATAAAAGTTCTCAACTTTGAAAGGGCTGGGAAAAATAATGAGAACCTGTTATGAGGCAAGCCTTGTATACTATTGAATTTGGCATTGTATATAAAAACTAGTGCAACAATGACCGACCATTTACTTGCCAGTTTTGAGTCCGCGAAATGCCTCTTCGAGGTTTTACGTAAGAATACAACAATTCATACAACACCGACACCAAGTGCCCTCAAGCGTAAGTATTACTGGAGTCATTTTTCTCCGGAAGAAGCCTTAGATCATATTAATGGACATTTCTAAGGTCGAGTACACAACTTAGTTGGCTATTTCTAGACATTTGGAAACCTAAACGGGCGTTTTACGTCTGGCAGAGACTTCATAGCAAAGCTTGGACAATGTCAGCCAAACTAACTTGTCGGTCTTTCAGGACGGTCGTGAATCCCGTTCTTGCATATGCGGCGCTGGCCTGGTAGCCAAAATTAAAACAAGCAAGTGCCACCAAGTAGTGTGGTCTGCGTGGCCATCAGAGGAGCTATGCGCACCAGTCTAACGATTCCTTCTCTGTCTATTCTGATTGAAGAGTGGGCCTATCTGAGCATCCTACGGCTGTCGAATGTAATCATCATGAAAAGTTAGGTTATTCGGAGTCAGCTTGAGGTTCTTAAGCCATTCTTGGAAGATCCCGGTATCAACTTCACAGATATCATGCTATCGAAAATATCACTTGACAAGCGCTACAAGGTTATAATTCCTGAAAGCGACTTCTGAGGAGCGATAATATATGATTTAAAACGGGTCCCAACTAAGGTAAAACGATAGGTCGAAGATGGACGACGGGTGTAGTGGGGCTGGCGCATTTTGGCCAGAATTCCAGAAAAGTCTGGCAATGGGCTCATACCCAACCATATTTCAGGAGGAAGTGTTCGCAATCGAGGTCTGTGTTCGAGAATGTCTTCGTAGAAGAAGAAATGGGGCCAGAATAAATATTATATCGGATAGTTAGGCAGCACCAGACTCATTTAGAACGACATGCAGACTTGTGGATAATTATAAAACTCGTCTGAATAGCTTATGAGCCCATAGTGGAAGGGGTTTGAAGGCAACTGAGCCTTTCTGCGGCACATCTAAAAGAAAGACTGCAGAACTACTTAGGAGTTAGGAAGAATCGAAGATTGCTGCCCATTGGAGAAATCGAAGAGATAATTCCTTCCATGAGGAACTCCTATACCCTCCTTAAATTCAGCCGGGAGAGACTTAGGACACTTTCAGACTAACTGAGGGGACACTGTAAGTTAAAGTATCATTTGAGTAAAATTGGGATTTCTGTAGAGACGGACTGCAGGTTTTGTGGGCTGGTGGATATTCTTTATGAATCGTAAACTGATACACCTTGGGGAACGCTTATCTTGTCCAATCAAAATTTGGAAAACGGCGCCTTCGAATAGGCTTAATTTCTTAAATAACCTTAGGTTAAAGTGACAATAATTTGGGTTTAGTACAATAGCACTTTTTTAGGTCGCAGCGCGAGTATACCCAACGTAATAATAACAATGAAAGATAAGAGAGAACATCGTCTAAAGGAGGGCGGTGAGGTAATGCCGGTTAACTTTTCTTCAAAGGCGAAAACGGTGCATTCCTTGCAGTAAGTATAAGTCGAGCGGCTGTCAATGATCTTCGTGTAAGTGTTAGGCATCGGCTAAGTTTTTCCAGGAGCGAAAGAAAGGTTACACAAGTTAGAAGCCAAATACAGGCAAAATCAATCCTTCTTTGCGCTATTTTATACTTCTCTTGTCATTGTACTCAATTAGAAGAAGACTGCATTTAGAGAGGCTACTCTTTCAGAATTTGGTAGCCATTCGGTGACTGCATTGATGACCAAATCAACTGGATAATGAACCAAGTAAGGGAAACCCGCAAAAACTAGACCTAGGCGGCAACCGAAGCCAAGCGTTTGGCGGTGAGCGCTACCATCTTGCAGCTCCCAGGTCAGGATCAGCGGTGAATTGGTCAAAAAGGTCCAGCATTTGTGGATTGATCACGAAGCTGCCTGGGCGAGATGATCAAAACTTACCATCTTCGGCTAGAATAAAATATTGGATAGAAACGAATGCAACGCACTGAGGTTTTTTGGTATTTCCTGCACAGTGCACTTACTATAATTTCTTATGTACAACGTATCGAGCCAAAAAGATGTAAGCGCAATTTTTTTCAAAATTTTATTTTTGGTGCAAAAATTTTTCTAGCGCATCTAGTTGCATTTTTGCATCAAAAATAAAATTGTGAAAAAATTTTCGCCTACATTTTTTTGGCGGTTAAGGCTCGATATAGGACATGATCAATCTTCGCCTATCAACTCGGCCAAGGTGCTATTCACATTACGCCAATGTGAAAAATAATACTGACACGACATTTTGATCAGTTATGGCTGTTCTTCCAGTTTATTATCTAACAAACACATACATATATGTAAGTCCAAATTTCAAACTTTAGAGAAAAATTGTACCAAAACAACAAACCTTTTATTAAGAATTTCTAGAAAAAATCAGTTGCCAGGTATGCGGTTTTATAGCCCATTTAATTCTAGCTTAAGGAAGTGCAAGTTTCAAGTGGCTAAGAAATCGCCTTAATTTTTGATACTTTGTTTCCTGACGGTATCACGCATTTTTTCCCATACAAAGTATGTTCGAGAATTTGTTTTGTATGGAAGAAAATAATTACACCATCCGCGAAAAAATTATGAAAAATCAACGCGTATTCTAAGCTACTTAAAAGCTAGAATTAAATGGGCTATAAAACTGCATACCTGGATTTTTTCAAAAACAGATTCTTTATAAATGTTTTTTGGACTTATATGTTTTTTGTTAGATAGTGAGCTGTGTTTTTATAAGAAAATAAAAAAACGTTTAATAAACAACAGAAAAATAGACGAAATTCGTCAATATATAGCGTCCCTTTTGTTTTTCACATGACTGTACATGTATTTCTTTATGTAAAAAAGGATTTGCAAAAATTAGAAAAGTTAATACGAGAAAAAATCAAATTTAAATCCGAAGCTGGACTTTGAAAGTTTTAAAAACGCTTGGACTCATCAAAGGACCAAACGTGAAGATAAATGTATTTATTAGTACAACCTTTATGACAAAATCAATAAAGGGATAACAAATTTTCTCGATATCAAGTAGCACTTCTAAAAGTAAATCACTTGCTTGCTTTTCAAATCTCAAGCAGTTTGACCAAAAATACTTTAAAAAAATATGCACTGCGTTCCTATTTAGGCACTTCTTCCGCATTGGCTAATAAAAGTTTTTTTTTTTAATTTACAAAACTGAGTAAAAGCAACTTCAAGAATCTCGAAACTTTGTTTCAAGTATATGTATGCCAGCACTCCAGCCTTTACAACCGCTTCCCTCTTACATGTTGCATGCTTCAAGTATATGTGTAACTACAAGCAGCATGCAACCATATTTTCCCCACTCTCTATATAAATATGATTTTAATAAAATTCGTGCACAAACTAGAGAACAAAACTCAGCAGAAAAAAACAACAACAAAAGAAGAGTAAGCGAAAAAAAAACAAAAATACATAGTACCAAAAGAAAACAAGTAAGAGCAGCGCTGTCTTCGGCTATGCCGAAGGCTTCATACCTTTCATGAACATCTGCAAATTTTACTTTGACAGATTACTGCTTTTGAGTACATCTGCATACATCGATAGAGGAGTTACATACCTATATAAAAAATCGCATCTGAACAATCAGAGGTATGGAATATATACCTTATATTAGCACCAATCTAAGTGATTTTCACTGCTATGTGATCGGTATGTAAACCGACACAATTTATTGGGTTTAGTTTCCTACATAAAGGAGATATATCGCAAAAACTGGTATCTGAACAATCAGTGCTATAGGAGATAAAGCTTATACAGCATAGATTTTGACGATTTTCTCAGTAGACTTTGT
>NW_016157418.1:248048-256049 GCF_001687245.7 Rhagoletis zephyria | reverse complement strand
ATAAGTATACATTTTAATGGGTCTATCTCTTTTTGTTCTGGTACTTACAAACATCGGACCAAAGTTATAATACCATTTCATGCTCATGAAAGGTATAAAAATACATACAGATGTTTGTAGTAATAAAAATAATTTTTAAAGACGCAAAGAATGGAAGTGGCCTAGCGTCCAAAGTTGCAACTGTAAAAATAACCAGTAGCAATAATTTATGGGCAACAAAATGGTGACCATAGCGACGAATACAATGTGGAGAAAACAACTGCACCAACGAGAGCAGCAACAACAACAACACCACCACCAACAACAACAACAATCGCCTGCACAAGTATGCCAACTGCACGCTCGCTCTTGCATGCAACAAACGGCAGCGCACAACCGGTCAACCGGTGAATAAAACAAAAACGGAGCGAAATAAAGTAAATAGAAGAAAATAAAGAATATACGAAAAATAAAAGCAAAACAAAAACTCAAAGAATAAACAGAAGTTTTTTGAAAATTCGTAGTAGCAGTCGTAGATTTTTTCCCAAGCGCTAGCAACTTACTGTTATTTGAGCTCGTTTGCTACGCTTCGTGCAGCATTCACCGCTGCATTGTTGCTTAAGTTTTTTACTAATGCTCCCTTTCCTTCAACGGCCCCTAAATCGTCTAGTTTCCTATTTGGTTTGCATATTTGAGGGAGCATACAACCATATGTACATAAACTCAACTCGTATATATATAATACACACTTGAGCTTTCGGCTGTTAACATATAATCATACAGACACACACATGCATATAAAAGACAATGAATGAAATGATATACATACATACAAACGCATAGGCATACACCTATGTACAAATGCACTACTAGTTTAGCGAGCGGGTTAAAAGCAAAGAAAGGGAAGTTAAAATAATTTCTATAAGTCATAATTTTATTTTTTTTCAAGTGTGGGAATTCCAAGTTGGCTGGCATACATACGTTACGCTGGCTCCACAGGAAAATCATACTTTGCTGGCAAAGGCCAAAAAATATGTTGCATGCATGAATGAACTGTTGCATTGCGGCAAGTAAAGCAAAAAAAAAACATAAAAAAAAAACGAACATGAAAGCAACATACTGAAAGGTACTAGATAGAAGAATGCGAGTAACTAATATAAAAAAAAATTAAATGAAATATAAAAATTCGCTAGTTTTGTTTAGAGAGTTGAAAAAATCATAACTTTTGTGCAAATAAATTGAAAAGGAAATTTACGTTTACTTCCATGAGTCGCTTGGGCTGTGCATAACTACTTACTCAAGTTTGTTTAGTTTTAACTAAAGGTCCGTTTTTTGTTTATTTATTTTTTTTTTGTATTTTCCCCTCTGCAGTGAAGCGAATAGTAAGTACTATTTTTACCTTGTACCATTACCAAGCACGAATGTTCTGCTGAATGGTCAGCTTATTTTTTGCTTGTGGGAAAAGTGAGTTTTAAAAAAGTCATCAAAATTTTCATAAAAATTGTAAAAGTCTTTTGATAATAATTATGTGTTATAAATTTTTTTTAAGTCTTCGATAACTATTATTAAAAGACTTATATAAAAGAAGCCTTTTCATAACAGTTATCAGCGAGATAAATATTTTTAAGTCTTCGAAGACTTTTATTTTGAGACTTATATGACAAACGTCTTTTGATAATAATTATGAGTGTGAAAAAATTTTGTATATAATCCCGAACAGGTATCAGACCAAAACCGAACTGGTCCCAAACTAAACTCCAACTAGTCCCGAACTGTTCACCACCTAGCCCCGAACTGGTCCCGAAATAAACTTGAAATGCTTCTGAATAAGTCCCGTCTTTTAAGACTTAAAAATTTTTTCCGCGCTCATAAATAATTATTATGAAGAAACTTTTATAATATAAGTCTTAAAATAAAAGTCTTTGAAGACTTAAAAATATTTATCTCAATGATAATGAAAAATATTTATTTTGATACAATGATTATTGATTCACTTTTATTCTTTTCTCTTACAATAGTTATGTCTCTGCTAAAAGTGCCAAAGCGAACAAAATCATATATTATTTATTGAACTATATTTAATGAAAATGATAATAAAATCGTGATACATACATACGTTAATGTAATTAGTAAGATTGTAAAAACTTTACTACAATAACGATACATTTTCCGATAATTATTCTAACAAGTCTTCGATAATATCGATAAATATATTAATAAATACATCGGTAGTGCTACCGATAAATAAAACAATAAATAAATCTATTAAATGTCGATAGTTATCTCGATAGATAAATCAATAAATATGTATATCCAATGTAATACCATTTATGTTCTCTACTTTGTTTTCCTAAAATTTTAGTTCATGCCAACAAAACCAAAGAAGCGCTGTTCAGAAAACCAGTCCAATAATTCGTTGACAAGCGGGCAAGTGGAGAAAATTTTTCTATCGCTTCTTGAAGTGAAACTTCTTTAGCGGCGGTTGGTTGGTTGGGAGTAAATTGGCAAATTCAAAGGAAATTGCACACGGAAATGGTGCAACGGAAATGGTTGGGGCTGAAACAAGTGCTTCTTGTGTTTATGCATATGGTATTAATTAAAGAAAAACTTGCCAATAAAAGGTAAAATAATAACACTTAGAAAAAGACCACAATACAAGAATTAAAGTAGTACGTACATAGGTAAAGAAAAGGATAAAGGCAAAGGTAAAAATGAAATCAAAAACAAAGATGCGTAAAGATAAAGGCAAAAATGAAGACCAAGGTAGATTTAAACACTTTGCTTATATATATAAGGGCAAATGTGAAGGAGAATATGTAGATGATAAAAATGACAAACATAAAAGTAAAAACAAAAACAAACATAAAGAATAAGATGAGGATGAGGATATCGGTAAAAGTAGTCATGCAGATAGAGGAGGAAAGATTAAAATAAAGGTAATTATAGAGAAAAGGATATAGATAGAGACACACAGACTCAATCTGGGAACTATTTTAAGATTTAAGAGATTTTCGGGATTCTCGGGACTTATCGGTATAATAATCGATATTTCTATTGGTTTTGTTATCGAAATTTTTATCGATTTTGTTATGGACTTTGCTATCGACATTTTCGGATATCAATATCATAATTGATATTTTTATCGATTTTGTTATCGACATTTTTAACGATTTTATTATCGACATTTTTAACGATTTTGTTATCGATATTGTTATTGGTTTTGTTATCGATATTTTTGTCGAACTTGTTATCGATATTTCAATCGATTTTATTATCGATATTTTTATCGATTTGGCTACCAATATTATTATCGAATTTGCTTTCGAAATTTTTATCGAATTTGCCATCGATTTTACTATAGATATTTTATCGATTTTGTTATTGATCTTGTTATCGATTATTAGTCGATTTTTCTATCGATTATTTACCGATCTTGTAATCGATTTCTAATCGATTTTGTTATCGCTATCTTTATCGACATCTTTTATCGATATTTGTTATCCATTTTCTAACCGATTTTTGTTATCGATTATTTATCGATTTTGTTATTGATATTTTTGTCGATTTTGTTGTGGATATTTCTATCGATTTTCTAATCGATTTTGCTACCAATATTTTTATCGATTTTGCTATCGAAATTTCCATCGAATTTGTCATCGATTTTGTTATCGATATTTTCATCGGTTTTGTTATCGATATTTTTATCGGTTTTGTTATCGATATTTTAGTGGATGTTACTATCGGTTTTATCGATAGAGTATAAAGATAAAAATGAAGATAAAGGAAAACAGAATAACATAAACGTAATTAGAACGAACAGTGGTAGAGGTAGGGATCTAGGTAGAAAAAAGACAAAAAATATATCCTTAAGCAAAACGGATGTATGTATGTATCTGGATATGAGCCAAAATAGATAAACATGTAACGTAAGTTTCACTTCTGCAGTATGGCCCAGGCGCACTTACTTTTTTTTAGTTTTACGCTCGCTATGAATCATATACGGGCCTCATCTCAATAAAAGCCTTTCATGAATGAATGCGGGCGATGTAAAGTAAGCTCGGCAACTACTATAAAAGAATTATTTAAAAAAAAAATGAATAACTTCGGGGGAAAAAATATGGGAAAAACTAACTGTAAATCATCCCCTTACATATACGCATTACCTTGCCGTAAATGCAGAAATTGCCATTATATTTAGGGTCCGAACGTGCCGCAGACTGGCGACAACCAAACACAAAATTTCTCAATATCAGAATAGATACAGGTTTATATGAGTATATCATGTGTTATCATTTTGCTTTAATTTACTTTAATCTCTTGTGTACGTAAATAAAGTTACCAAAAAATAAAGTTGATGCACACACAAATCACTCATACGCCCAGGTGTACCTGAGCAGCTGAACACCGCTAACAACTTGATTATTAAATAAAAGGTATACCACAAACTCAAACCTTTTACACAACAACACATAATTTACTTCGAAAATCAGGTTAATTTTGAAAGTTTTCCTACAACAACAGCAACTACACCTCCACTACCTTCACCACTAACGCCAACGATACTACACAGCTAGCTTTGTTCAATATACACGCTAAACTGTTCTAAACAGAACCGCTGTCCAGCGTGAATATCAAAAAGTTTTGCGCCAAATTCAGTGCAAATCGTCGATGTGGAATTTTTGAGCGGGGAGAAAAGTCTAGAAAAACTAAAAAATAAAACAAACAGGAAAACGAAAACTAAGTGCAAACTTTGGCACAAAATATGGATATGTCCACCAATTTTGCACAAAGTGTGCGAAAATTATTATTAGTGGGAAATTGTGTGGAAATTTTGCTTTACAGATTTCTATATATATATATATATTTTTTTTTTGACATTTGCTTAAATAGTTGAAAATGTTGTCAACTGCAGCTAGAGAAAAGTGGCGAAAAGCGAAAAGCGACGACAAAGCATTGATAAAAAAAAAAAACACGAGGTAAAAATGGTCATAAGCGCCCGTAAGTAAGTTAATTTGCTAACAAATTCGAGCTAGCGCTTGTGAGTGGCTGACAGCTTTTACCGCTTCTTCGCCAAAAGCATAACTGAATATGTTTAAAACTATAAAAATAAATATTAGACGACAAAGGTGCGAAAGGAAAATGTGTGTCGCAGACAACGTGTCCGGGTTCGTGTGTGATGACCAAAGAAGCTTTCAACTTTTTAGGAAAAAATTTTAACATATGCGAAATATGGTAAATGTCAAAAACAGTGTTGGCAGCAACGAGTGGCAGATGTGGAGAAAAGCTCAAAGTAAGAGCTCATTTGAGAGAGGTAGAAATGAATACGGCAAAAATTAAATGCGCTTTGGTGATGGCATCGGTGTAGGTCAAAAATACTTCGATATTTCAGATAGGTGAAGGCGGTATAGTTCGAAGAAGGAAAAAATATAAAAATAGGTAAGTGTTGCGCAAAGGTATAAATCGGTGGTGGGGGCACGGGTCTTCCCGCGAGCAAAGCTCTATCAAGCTTTGTTTACGTTAAGTATAGAAAGCTTGAAAGAGCTTTACCTGCGGGCAAGCTGATGCCCACCACCTGTATAAATGAATGGAGATCTGGATTATATCGTGTACAAAATATTTTTTCCAGGGTTACCATTGACTCAGAAATTGCAATTACTTAATTAAATAATTTTAGTTAGTGAATCTTAAAGGGCAAGAAAACGATATATTTTATGTCCCTTTTCGTAGAACAACTTTCAAGTAGGGTTGCCATTTATTTCAAAATTAAATATTTGTGAAATTAAGATCCAAATTTTTTGTCGTGGTATTACCACCAACAGGGACCGTAACAGTTACAACTTTTACTAAAAAAATCGTTCTTTAACAATTATTATTATTTTTTAATTACTCCTTAAATAACCGTTATTTCTGACTTTTATATTATAAATCCAAAATAACAATTAATTTTGATTTTTATCTAAATAATTGCAAATTACAGTTATTTTTGATTTTTAAATTATATGTCTCAGATAACAGTTATTGAAGACTTTTATTTATAAAAATCATAAATAAAAATTAATCACTGACCTTTATTTTTTTAGTCATACTCATAAAAGTCATTTGTATAAGTCGTGGTAAACCTTTGTTTCCCAACACCTTCTGAAAGTCGGTGACTGATTTTTATTGATGACTTTTAAAAGTAAAAGTCTTCGATAACTGTACACGTATCTATAAATAATTCATATCAAAATTCTGTTTTTTGATTGCAGTAAAAAAATAAAAACTTTGAAAATTAACAAAATGCCAGAACTGCTCGATTTTTGCAAAATTATAATTTTTTTTTTAATTTTTTTGTGGTTACTTAGTAAAAATAATAAGAATTATTACCGTACGCAAAAGCGAAAAGGAGTCAAAACACGTGTTTACTTTAAATAATTTATGACTTTGAGAAAACTGAGTTTTAATTCAAAGTTTTTAAATTTTTTTAAATCGTAAAGAAAGAGCATGAAAAATACTACTGTGACCAAAAAACAAAATGTATAGTATATGTATACATATATAATACGCTATAGGTGCTACATTACCCAAAATACTGAGTCTTCTTATTTTTAGAAAAAAAAATTCTTACGACTTTCGAGGCGTTTCTCTCTTGGATTTAGTAACCACAAACAAATTTTCAAGAAAATTAAGAATGATGTTTTTGGGAAAATTTGGTCTCTTCATTTTTCCAAAAACGGCCGCTATATAGAGCGTCAAAAACGCTTCTACAATCAAAAAACCGAATTGAAAATATTGATTTTTTAAAAAACTAGAAAAATTTAAGAAATATTATCAGCCGTTTTTCCCTAAAACCACACTTTGCCCTAAAATTTTCAGATTCTCGTAGCTCAGCGAACTTTTTTTTTGCAAAACAAAATAAATACGTGTCTCTTTATTTGTCCTAGAAAACAGGAAAAGTAGTATCAAACTTGGTTTCGAATTTTGAACCCATTCACCCTGTATGAATTGAAATAGAATCAGCCATATAATATAGAAGTCAAAAATAAATAATTTTTAATTTGGATTCATAATATAAAAATTTAAAATAATTGTATTTTTTTTTTAATTTCGGTTGTCGATCATTCCCTTCATAGTGTATTTTTCTATGACAGTTTTCATCAATAACTGTTATATTCGGTTCCTGACCAGCAATGGAAAGGTTTTGAAGTAAACTTTAATTCCGACATGTTTTCAAACAGTACATTTTTTTAAATTGTTATAATTCAGCACAAAAATATATATTAAATTTTTATTAACTATAGCTTCCGAAAGATAACTGTTATAATGTTAAAATCGAATCCGCACTGAAAATTAAAATTTTTTAAAAGTTATAAATTTTTGTTTAAACTTATCTACTTATCGTTGTCGTTTTGGTTTTCGATGCAGCGACAGGCCATACAATGTTACAATGTTCAATGTTGCTATCGCTATTTATACATACATAATGTTATAAATTGTTGCCGAAATTTGTATTTTTATCGACCTTGCCATGATTATCGAAATGGTTTTTATCATGGAAGTTGTTGCCGATATAATAGACGTTATCCTTCTAGATGTTGCCATTTTTATCGAAGTCGTTTTATCGTTATTTATATTCCCATTTTTGTCGATGTATTATCAATACCTATGCCTACTTAGAGGTACCGTTACTGCCGGTTTCACGAAGCAATTTAAGTGTAAAATGATTTTTTTTGTCAGTTTCCATATTAAATTCAAATAAGAAAAATAATTTTTCACTTAAATTGCTTTCGTGAAAATGGCGATTAGGGAATCAAAATTTAAAAAATATTTGTTTAACATTTTATTTTTGATGCAGAAATTCATCTAGATTCTCTAGGAAGATTTCTGCATCAAAAACAAAATTAAAAAAAAAAATAACTCTTACATCTTTTTGGCAGTTAGAGGTCGATAATTCGAGAAAATTTTACTTTTAAAAATTTTCCATTTTTTTCAATTATATTCAACAATTTTATAATGAGCTCGAGGCCATTTTTTTAAATAAAA
>NW_016157418.1:220008-248000 GCF_001687245.7 Rhagoletis zephyria | reverse complement strand
TTTCCACAATAAATTTTCATTTAAAAAATGGCCTCGAGCTCATTATAAAATTGTTGAATATAATTATTAAAAAGGCCAAAAAAATAACAAAAAACAAAAAAAATTTTTTTCAATTTTTATTTTTTCCCCAAAGATAGGGCGTGCAAATAAGTAGCACAAAAACAAAAGCGTATACATGAAAATGGTTTTTATTTTCATCATTATAGGCTACTTAACCTTTTGAAAAAAATTTTCTAATTAAGTGTTTATAACGTGATCTTTGTTGGTACTCTTATCGCCAAATTAAATTGTTAAATTTTATCGATTAATTCAACGTTATCGATTAAGTCTGCGTTATCGATTAATTTATCGCTAGTTGTATATGTAAATATTGTTAATGTTATCACTAGGGTCAATATGCTTTTTGTTATCGAAAATACCGTCGTTATTGCCGCACAGTGGGGAAACGGAACTTTTTTCGTGACAAAATCTAATATCTCGAGAACTGGAGAAGATAGTGACATGAGCTTAACAGCATTATAAAGATGTTAAGAAACAAATTTCACGAAACTAAATGTTGTGCGATAAAAAGAAGGATTTGACCTTTGAAATGACTTTCAAAAATAGGGGGTTTTTAATTAATATTCGTTTTTGACCTTAAACCAGTATTCAGAGAACTTTATAAAATATTTTGAAGATGCCGATTTTATTGGTCGCAGGAACCGAAAAATGTATAAGAGCTCATTAATTGCCTTTTTAGCTTAAAAAGAGACAAAAAAAAATCTAAAAATTTTACTTTTGAAAATCTTTTTGAAGGGACAATTTCTTATTCAATGTAACCTTTAAATGGCCTTTAAATCAATTTTCGATTTTTGGCCTTTTTTGAACCAGAAACTGCATGTAATTAACTCTAAAAAAGAATTAAATGCACTTTTCGGATCCTTGTGACGATGGAAACTCATTCCCTGACGCAATATCAGAAAAAATAACGGGTTTACAACCTTTTTTAAAGTTCGCTCAAACTGGTCCAAACAGGAAAAAAAATAAAACCCCCTAACTTTGAAGGTCCTTTGTAAGTTCAAGGTAATTTTATTATTTTATTCTTTCCCAACAACTTCCTTTTATTATATTTTTTGCTTTTGCTATTGGATTGTGATTAATTAATATATTTTAATCGTGTAGCAGGTGATAATTAGAGGATATTTTTTAAAGGACCAAGTTTTTTTTTTTTAGCTTTTCTACTAGTACTCGTTTGAAGGTTCCAAACCATCTTTTATGTTTCAAAATTCATAATGCAAACACATTTCCACCTACACCCGCCAGTTTTCAAATTAAATATTTTTCTAACTGAAAATATTTCTAACAACTAATTCTGCTCGGCTTGACATTGCGGTCCCAACTTTGTTAGCCTTTGATGTTTAAGCTGCAAAGCGTTTGTTTGATGTCGCTCATTTCAAGTACGAAACTTGTTGTTTGTAACTACATAGCTCCACCATGCATACATACATCTGCACCTGCTCTCAAATAGAAACAAATGGATGCATGCATGTTAAGGTGGTCCTTAAAGTATCAACATCAAAATTTTTTTGTGAGGCGGACCCCTTTTTTGGTCTAGGTACAAAATAAGTTTTTGGGAGTCGCTACCGGGTATGAAAAAATTAAAATTGTTTTAGATCGTAAACATTCGACAAAATTTTTACTTTAAATCTGTAAAATTTGGGATGTTATTGAAACTTAGTCATATAAATTCATAAACTTGTTGAGTTGCAGCTGGTAAAAATCAAAATTTCCTAAAACTTTTGCGATAAAAAAATTAAATTTTTCCAAACCCTGGTAGCAATCACCAAAATTGTTTTCTTTCATTTTGAAATTTTCGTGCATGCCTTAAATTTTTATCTGGCACAAAATAATAGGATGTTCATGATATTGATATTTTTAAGGACCACCCTAATACGTGTATGTGTGTATTTAACATGCATGCATGATTTTCTTTGTCAAACAAACAAGTTGTTGGTAGTTTGTTGGTTTGTTCTAACCTTTGTATGTACTAGCTGGGTTGGTTTGTTAGCTTTTTCTACTTGGCATATACCACAAACATCACTCACATGCTTTGTCCGCACGCTGACTTAGGCTCTTGAGAATACACACACACACAAGTACATATGTATGTTTGTGTGTGCAAGTACTGACCACCAGTCAAGGCCTGCAAGGTAGCAAGAAGTCTTTTTTAGCAGCTTGTCGCTTGCACGGAAGCTATTGTGGCTGAGGTGGAAAAATTGAGGAAATGAAAGAAAATGTGACATTCGTATATTTCAAGAGGAAAGGTGTGTTGATTAATTTGATAAAACAAATGTAGGTGAGAACATCAAGGAATTTAGTTTTAGTGAAATTTTGTGATATAAGAATTGATTGAACGTTTTCCACACTCCCCGAAAATTGGATGGGTTATCTACTTATTTATTGTTTTTAACTGTTTTTCAACGAGTCAGCCACTTTTGAATTGTATACACTCATGGCGCTTTCAGAATGAAATCTGTACAATTTTTGAGGGTTCAGTTTTTAGGGATATGATCATAAGCATTGCTGAAAGAAGGTATTTTCTTGCTCAGAAGAAAACGGATAGAAAAATATTAAGAGAAAGTTAAACATCTTCACGAAATTTTCCAGCTAACTTCAAAAATCCAGCAAAGTGCGTTTGAAAATCAGTCAAAGGTAACTACTCGTAAATCGACGCTCCAATCAAATAACTTTCAAAGACCCATGACATGAATCCGCAAATGATAAAATAATGTTATTGCTCTTCAACAGGCAGCGACGTATGACAAAAGTGTTTGGCAAAGAATACCAAACCCGATAAGGCAAAATTTGCTTCATTTCATTTTGAAATGGCAAATCATACCAAAATCTGAATTTTGCAACAAAGGTTGGAAATACAACAAATTTTGTCTTAATTCCCAATGCTTATTTTTACTATTTTACCGACGGAAGCAAGTACGTTAAAGTGGCTACAACTGTACCAATTCTTCTGGCTTTTAAATTTCAACATACATTCGGTACAAGAAGGGCGGTTGCAATAACACCATACTCAACAAAACCATAGTGGCTATATTTCCCTTTGTGATTGGAAATAAAACCATAATTTTTATATGTCCATAATTCCAATTGGAAATTGAAATAAAGCCATTATGGTTTTATTGGACTTTTGAAATTTTCTGTTTAGGAATAACAAAACAATATTTACAACAAAGAAACAAATTTAAATTATATTATTAAAAAAATTAAATGAGGTACAACAACAGATTTAAATAAAATGTAAAATGACAGTACTGATCTGTAATGACAATACTTAATAAAATTAATTTAATATACGCACATATCAATGATGAAAAACAAATTTATAAGAAACAAGTAAGAAAGTCTAAGTTCGGGCGGCGGAGCCGAACATTAAATACCCGGCGCAAGTATTAAATATATGTTTTCCACCTTTCCGAAAGCTGCCGCTACATGATAAGCCGGCGTGTATAAATTTTAAGTAAATTAGCGTCCTTAAATTTCGAAGTATTGAAATTTCAAGCAATTCTGAAATTTACCGTTATATGAAAAGCGGCCGTAATTTTAGTCCGATTTCAATAATTTTCAACGTTTTGCTTTTATGTGGGAAGCACAATAAAACCACTGAGTTTGGTATAAATTGGTATAACGGTTACCGAGATACATATATGTAATCATAAGTGGGCGGTGCCACGCCCATTTTCCAAAATTTTATCATAAACGTCTTTCTTGGTAAAGAATTGTTGCAAGCATCAATTTTGAATAAATTTGCTTTAATAATTACTGATTTATCGAAGATTTTGTATTTTTCTAAATTACCCTTATATGGAGTGTGGGCGTGGTTATTGAGCGATTTTAAAAATTTTCGGCCATTTGGTATGATGTCCGAAGGCCAACAACTGTGCCAAGTTTGTAAGAAATTGGTGCAGCGGTTACCAAGATATACACATGTAACCATAAGTGGGCGTGGCTACGCCCATTTTCCAAAAATTTATAATATTCTTATTTTTCGTCTAAAAATTATTGTAAATATCAATTTTGAGTGAATTATCTTCAGTAGTTACTAAAATATCGCAGTTTTCGTATTTCTGGAAATTACCGTTATATGGGAAGTGGGCGTGGTTAAAGTCCGATTTCGCCCATTTTCAATACCAACCTACCTTGGATTAAGGGAAACCTACATACCAAATTTCGTTGAGATATCTCAATTTTTGCTCGAGTTATCGTGTACACGGACAGACGGACAGACGGACAGACGGACAGACGGACGGACAGACAGACATGGCTTAATCGATTTCTTTTTTCATCCTGATCATTTATGTATACATTTGTCTATATCTATCTCGATTCGTTTTGGCTGTTACAAACAACCGTTATGTGAACAAAATTAATATACCCTTGTGCACAAGTGCGCTCGGGTATAAAAATCAACGGTGACTTTTAGCTACATGAAGCTTTCACATTGTTAGACTAAAATTGAATGGGCTATAAAACTGCGTACTCAAAAAAATTCTAAGTTAGAAAAAAGAAATTCTAACACTTCTCAGAAAAAAGTTTGAAATTTAGGTGAAAATTTGTTGCATTTCTTGTAGTTTTCTACAAAGTTTTAAACTTGGGTTTATATGGGTTTTGTTAGAGAATGAAATATATATTGACTGAAAATTCCTAAAAATAAAAAAATTAACATGAGTGGGCAACAATATCTCTTAGAAATGGGGGTGCTATTGTATTGACCAATTCTGTAGGCAAGCAGTTTTGTGGCCCAATCAATTCTAGAATCGCGCGATTTTTTATTAAAAATGTTCAACTGCGGCGCTTTAAAATAAAATGCAATACTTCGATTAATAATGAAAATTTTTTATAAAAAATCGCGCGATTTTTATTACAAATTTTCGCCTGCGCCTTACTAAATTTTCAATAAAAAGCCCGCGACTTTTTTTTACCATTCTCATCATCTGACAGCACCGACATCTGTGTTCATTTTCAACAACTTTAAAAGTTAATCACTTTTTAAATAGAAGCCTCCGCGCTCTGGGGCTTTCACTTTTGGAATCGATAGTAGCTCCTCTACACATCCTCGTTTTTAGTTTTTTCAAATTTGGACCGAATTTAAGGAAAATTTTTCCTAACTTTTTTTCGGAAGCTAAATTTTAAGAGCCTACAAAACAATGCTATATTTTTTAAGATATCCTGACTGACCTAAATATACACATCCTTCTACTGCCGAAAAAAATTTAAATTGTACATAAGTGGAATGCAGCTCTTAAAAATGTATGACTATATATAACCATGATCTCATACGGTTAAGGGAAACAACTGAAACGTTTACTCCATAAACGACGGCACACAATTGAAGTGATTTAACGTCAAATACACCCGACTTTGTTTATGTAAAACAGCAGCTTAACCAACAACGACAAAGGAAAACAATAAGGAAAAGCGAAAACTCAACAACAATAGGAACAGCAACACGACAAACAACTGACGACTACATATGTATGAACATACATACATACATACGTACATACATACATACATACATACATACATACATAGATGGTCATACAAAAGGAAAAACAACATGCGGCGCGGCAAAAATCAGCCAAAGTAAAGGAGAGAAAAAAACCAACAACAATCACTAAAAAGGAAAACCAACTTGTTAAAGGAAGTGCATAACAACAGAGGCCTCAAACGTGCTGACAAACAGAGTGAAAAAAACACGCAACGCTAGCAGGCGCAGCAGTCGGTACGCACAAGCGGTTAAGCTCGCATGCTTGCATCAAGCCACACAACAGGCAAACTTGTACGTATGTACATATGTATGTATGTATGTGTGTAAGTGCTTGCCCCCTATGTACCTTACGCGTGCATTGTGTGCGAGTTCAGCCATCGTCGCAGCAGCATGTGTGTTGTGTATGTGCGTTTAAGGTTTGCGGCACCTCTCTGTTACGTGATTGTAATAAACTCGGCTTTAGGTCGTACGGAATCGGCACAAACGCACTTACGCCGCTTCAACTTGCCGGATGCGACGGCGCGACGTGTAATTGGATATTTTACCAGCCAAGCCCCTTGTTGGCAATTAGTCATTGTCTATATACACCAAACCGTGCCACCTTACAAGCAAATAAATAAATACTCGCCCTACACCTCTGAGTCTAAAATACTTTTGCAATGCAATTTCGGAAAAAAAAATGTTGGCCTAACCTAAGGGTTGCTATTTGAAATTCTTCGTTGAAACCAAATAGAAAACTCTTTTAAAATAGTTCTATTGGATTAAGCTAGATACTTCCTGAGCAAAAGTTTAATGATTTTTGGTGAGATCTAATTAACTGCCATTAGGGTGGCACGTTAGGATAGCCGGAACTGAGATCTGGAGAGTCAATGAACTTTGGAACAAAAAAAACGGGAACGTCGTCGATATATCTTACTTTAAAATTTGATTGATTGATTGGTTACCCATACGTCATGTACACTCCTATCAGGCCTATCGAAAAGTGGTGTACATTCGGTGCATGGAGAATTTTGGTAGCTTTTATTTGCCATAGGTTAGGTTAGATAAGCGGGTTGCCTCCGCATGTGGAGGCACACTTGGACTCGACTAAGCTGTCCGTTGTGATGCCCTTTGCCATACTATTCAGATTGTTCAATTGCTTCATAAGATAAGCGTGATAAAGTGGAAGCACCTATTTTCATCTGAATATTGGCAAATTGCAAATATGTCGAAAACTTTTCCATAAAAAAGGAAACTGGATTTTCGAAAACGGCGAGCAGTTCTATATAGGTATTGGATAGTAGCATCCATGTAACCAGTATAGTTAGCTAAACTTTTATAAAAAAGCCATACGAAAAAGCCAAAATAGTCTAAAAAATTTCCAGTTAGTCTCGAAAAACCCGAAATAGTCCCAAAAATTCCCAAAATAGCGCAAAAATCCCGACGTAGTCCCGAAGACCCCGATATATTCACGAGAATACCGAAAATCTCGCAAAACCCGAAATCGTCCGACAACCTCGGAAGTCCGAAAAATACCGAAGCAGTCCCGAAGATCCCGATATTGTCCCGAGAACCCCGAAAATCACCAAGTGGTCTCAAAAACCCGGAATAGTCCTGAAAATCCCGAATAAATCTCGAAATAGTCCAGAAATCCCGAAATAGTCTCAAAAAACCCGATATATTCTTGAGAACCCCGAAATTCACGAAGTTGTCCCAAAAATTTCGAAATAGTTCCAAAAATCCTGAAAATCTCGAAGTAGCGTTGAAAACCCCGAATTACTACCAAAAACTCCAAAATAGTACCGAAGATACCGATATAATACCGAGAACCATGAAAATCTCGGAGTAGTTTCGAAAAACCCGGAACAGTCTCGAGAATCCCGAGAAAATCTCCAAAATCTAGAAATAGCCCAAAAATACGGAACCGGTCCCGAAATCCTGAAAAACCTGAAGGAGTTCCAAAAACGCCGAATTTGTCGCAAAAATTTGGAAGTAGTCCGGAAGATCCCGACATATTCGCGAGAGCCCCGAAAATCTCGAAGTTGTCCCGAAATAGTACAGAAAATCCCGAGAGTGTCCCAAAAATCCCGAATCCGAAATATCCCAAAAATCCCGAAATAGTCCCGAAGATGCCAATATAGTCCCAAGGACCCCGAAAATCTCGGAGTAGTTTCGAAAAACCCGGAATAGTCTCGAAAGTCCCGAGATAGTTAAAAAATACCAAAACAGTCCCAAAAGCCCGATAGCCCCGAAAATCTCGAAGTATTCTCGAAAAACCCGAAATAGTCCCATAAATTCCGAATTGGTGCAAGAAATCCCTAAGATCACAAAATAGCCCCGAGAACCACAAATATCTCGATGTAGTCTCGAAAAACCCGAAATAGTACCAAAAAATCCGAATTGGTTCCATAATTCCCGTAGATCACGATATGGGTCCGAGAACCCGGAGATTACCGAAGTTGTCTTAAAAAACCTGAAATAGTCCAGAAAATCCAGAAAAATTCTCGAAAATCTCGAAATAGTCCAAAAATCCCAAGAGCCTCTGAAAATTCCTAAGTTGTATCGAAAACCCGAAATAGTCCCAACAATACGAAATTATCCCCAAAATCCTAAAAATTCCGAAGAAGTCTTGAAAATTTCGAAATATTTAGTCCCAAAAATGCCGATATATTCCCGAGAACACCGAAGATATCGAAAAAGTCCCAAATATTCCGAATTAGTCCCGAAAATCCCGAAGTAGTTGCGTTACATAAAAGAGTATTATTTAGTAGCAAAATCACAAATCAAATGATTTGCTGTACAAATCAAATAACAAATAAATTTGATTTCTGATTTGGAGGGCGATTCAAATCACA
Organism: Rhagoletis zephyria; assembly: GCF_001687245.7. Taxonomy (NCBI): domain Eukaryota; kingdom Metazoa; phylum Arthropoda; class Insecta; order Diptera; family Tephritidae; genus Rhagoletis; species Rhagoletis zephyria. The sequence goes on along the minus strand of NW_016157418.1, from coordinate 239,624 downwards.
AATCAGTTTGATTTCTGATTTCGCATAATAAATGTAAATCTTATTTTTTAATTATACATAACGAAAATCAAAATGCAGTTCTTAGCTAAATAAAGATATAAAATAAAATTACAATTTACTTACATACATATACACTGCTTCTGCTTTGATCATCGCCTTTTGCAAGCTACTTTCTTCGTATGATTTCTGATTATTGAGCGCCATATAACTAATAACACCCGATTTACATGATTCAAGTACTTGAAAGCAATTCTTGCTCATTCTCTTTTGTGTTTTCTATTTGCTTTTACACGTTTCAATTCTGTTGAATTCAAGTTTTGGTTCTTTAAATGGGAAGCAACGAAAATGCCAAAAGCAAAGCAAGAAAGTTGAAACGACTTGACGGTACAGACGCGTGTGTACTCGTCCCTTTTCTTCTCACCCCCTCTCTTCCACATGCGAGCAGAATTGAATTCAATACTTGAACTGTGTAAAAGCAGTCTAAGGAGCACGTGTTTATATGTATGTATATAAATAGTATGTGCATATTTATGTATGTATGTATGCGCGATCACGTTTCACCAACGAACGACGAGGAAAAACGATTGTACGATTCAACGACACTTTACCTTCTCCTTTTTTACTTTTTATTCATATATATTGATACTTTTTCATTACCTTTTTCTTATTACATACATATGTATGAACACAGCTTGGGCTGCAGAGCATGAATGGACATGCACCAGACTTTTGCATTACATATACATGTTGATTTTATTTCTTAACCACTCACATTTTTCACTAATTTTTTCCACAACACTTAATATATTACACGACGCGCAATTTTTTTTATTTTATTCATGTTCACTAATTTACACCAATTTCACTGAACTACTAGCGATCTACCCGACTTACCGACCACGAACCGAGAACTGAGCACAGCAAACACCAAATTATGCCTGAGTGGGAGTGAGAGATATGTGCGTAGATCAAGGGGGTGATGATAAGTGGAAGATCATCTTCTATATGGGGCGTACCATACCAAAATGGACGGGGTTCACACTTCATGTGCTTGATTTGTTTCAAATTTTAAATATATAACTATAAGCGCTGCGACGCAGACGTTACTCGCGAGTAGCGTTTTGCCCATCATTGATGTACATATTAATATGTATATACGGAGTAAAACTGCAAGTTGTACGTCCGTCAGTCCGCTTTTCAGAACATTTATTTTGTGGTATGATCGAGTAGATTGTTTTTCTTCGTTTCTTTCGCTTTGATACATTTCGTTTGTTTACTTTCCACCATAGTTATTGTGTGCACCTCTCTCAATTTTTATTGTTTGTTTCCCCTCAGTGCATGATTTTATTTTATATGTCCCGAAGTTGGCGGCGAAATCAATGAGCAAGAACCACGACATACCCGCTGAACTAGACCAGGAACCGCTTGCATGCACGCCCGCTCTTGTGCCCTAACAAGTGGTCCATGACATATAAATGGCGACCAACGTGGGGCTCCAAAAGGTTCATAGGAGCCCAACATAAATTCACAATCTTTGATTTCTTGTCACCCAACAACATTGTGTAATTGGAATTAGGTTAAATGCAGACGGTTCGTTTATCTAACCAGCACAAATTGTTTGGGTAATTCCTCAGCATGGTCCTCTTGCTGTATTGCTTGGAATATATTTAATTTAGCTTTGAGTTATACTTTACCAGTAATTTATTTAGAGGATCATATATGTTGTAGTGCTTTTTCGGGTAACAAAGGCATCTGAGTTATGCTATATTCGAAAACAACTTCAAGTAAACTTGTTTAGCTTCATCACACAAAGTAAATTTTGGTTTTTTTTTTTGCGGCGTTAATTTTGAATGCAAAAATCTTGTTTCTAAACTCTGCCACAGAACGAAATCACACAAATGTAAGACTTATAAAACATTTGGAATTCCTTTTCAGGAGATCACACAACTTTTAGTGTAAACACTCACATTGAAATTGGAAATTATATTCAGGGGAAATTTTACAATTAGTAGTCCCACAATGGCTGTTGGCCACAGTAATGAAAATTTACCAAACATTGCAGAAACCCTACCGGGTTTATGCTCCATTTGCAATGAAGAAACTACTATTGTAAACTTTGCCGTGACACCGTGTAATCATAGCTTTCACCATACGTGTATATCAATCTGGTTGTGAGAACACGATACGGGCCCATTATGTAGGCATTCTTGTGACAGTCATTCCCTTAAAAGCTTCTCTGAGTAAGATCAGCAACCAGCGATGCAAGGCATGAATACACAAGGCGCTATTCCAAAGTTCATAAATAACCAACCAGGAGGTCCGTTCACTAGATCTCGAGCGCACACTGATGGTTCCAGAGACGGGTCAATTCGAGAAAATAATCTCCCTCCTCGAAATTCTCGTCGAGCACGTTCAAGTCGATCAAACACTCAAGATCGTTTTAATCCAAACTTAGAAATGCAATGAACTCAACAGATGAATAATGAGTCTACTTGTCGAGAGCGTGAGCAATCTACCCGTGAACTTGCGGATACTGTAGGTCAAATTATAACGCAGTCGTTAGAGTCGTACTTACAAAACTTAAATATGAGCCAAAATCCGAACGGGACTAATCGAGTTAGGCTAGAACCAGAGTGGCCTCAAAATATACCAGATGCACAAGATATATATGTATGTAAATGTACCGCAACACACAAATCGGCTTAGTGAAGCGCACCAAGCCTCTGATAGGTTTAGACCAAACACGCTTATTAATGTAGTGCCAAATCGTTTCTCACCCGAAGCTTCCTGAAAAATTATAATCAACTGGAAGTTGACATTTGATGGTTGTGTAGAAAAGATGTCCGTTTCTGAATATATTGACCGTGCAAATGCTTTGGCAATGGCTTCCTTACGAGGCCACTTTAATGCCTTAAGTCAAAATGCACATCTCCTATTCGATGCAAAGGCGAAGAATTGGTTTTGGAGATATCACCGATCCATGCGTAACCTTGATTGTGAGGAGCTCTGTGATGCTTTAAAGAATGATTTCAAAGATGTACGCACTGATTATGACATAAATGAGACGATTCGTAACCGAAAACAAAAATCTAGCGAATCTTTCGAACAATTTTTAGAATCGGTTATGGCATTAAGCGACAATTTACGTATTCCTATGTCAGAGCAAGAATTGGTAGAGACACTGATTAGAAACATTCAGCCTGACATAAGGCTTAAACTATTACATTTACATATCACAACAGTTTCTCAATTGAGACGAGCATGTCGCCGTAGAGAAAATTTTTTTGATACAGTAAAATCTAAAGGCAGCACTTCAAGGTCGTTTCCATTACAAAGACATAACCTTTCAGAAGTATTACCATCTAATGCATCCTCTGATGAAACTAGTGACTGTGTTGTACTATCCCCTTCTCCTGTAGATGCCCTGGAGAAGAAGTGCTGGAACTGCGATGACATTGGGCATAACTATTCACAGTGTACTAAGACTAGGCGTGTTTTCTATTATGGGTGTGGTCTCATTGCATTATTTTTGCCAAATTTTCCTAACTGCAATAAGCAGGAAAACAGGTCAGGGGATGTGATGTCTCATCCAACACCAACAGGCATCCCAGGTTTCAGCAACAAAAACAGCAGAATGTGAACCACTAGCTATCTTTAAAAACCCAAAAATTGCTGACAGACCTTCCGTAGCTCATCCAATTCGTCCTCTACACATTCGTCTTCAAGAATATCAAAAAACTCGAGATAGAATTTTTAAACAATCCCGATCATCTTTGCGTGCTAGGAAGTTTTGGAATGATGCGAAAATTAAACAAAATTCGTTATCTGCAACTACCCTAAGCAAACCAGGTGATATAAGGCCTTATGCTGCTATTCAAATCCTCGGAAAAAACGTGTTGGGTCTGCTCGATTCAGTAGCCTCGGTCAGTTGCATAGGTTCAGTTTTGGCTAAAGATGTTCTCGCTATGGACGTCGAAATTAAAAAAAACTAAATTCTAGCATACATACAGCTGACGGCAGCAATCAACGGGTAGTTGGCGCACTCGAATTAAATGTAAATTATAAGGAATCCATTAAGTCCTTAGTCTTCTATATTGTACCCAGCTTGAGCCAAGACTTATACTTAGGCATTAACTTTTGGAAATCTTTTGCGATAGCACCCAATATTGTTAGCGATCTAATCGACGTTCCTGCCGACGGTAACATGCACATATTATCGGCGATCCAGGAACAAAAACTTAGGGCAGCTGTAAGACTTTTTTCTTCATTTGAAGAACAGGGTTTAGGAAAGACCAGCTTCGTAGAGCTCGTCATTGATGTAGGTTCGGCAAAACCAATTAAGCAGCGGCATTACCCAATCTCTCCAGCTATTGAGAAACTTATGGGACAGGAAATTGATCGCATGTTGGCTCTGGGAGTAATTGAGGAGTCAAATAGTACATGGTCATCGCCGGTGGTGCTAGTAAGAAAGCCAGAGAAGGTTAAGCTTTGAGCATTGAGGGAATATTGAGCAGGCTTCCTCGCGCAGAATTTATATCCAGCCTGGACTTAAAAGATACGGTACCAAACCGACCCTTGTATCAGTTTAAAGTAATGCCGTTTGGGTCATGTAATGCCCCGCAGACCATGTGCCGCCTAATGGATGGGGTTATACCTTATAACTTGAAAGAAATGGTATTTGTATACTTAGATGACCTTCTTCTTATATTTGAAACGTTCGACTCTCATATTCAACTTTTACAAGAAGTCGCTACCCTTATTCGCAGCGCCAATTTAACAATAAATATAGCCAAAAGTCATGGTGTAATGAACTGAACAAAAAAATTTGCATTTGAATAAAATCACATGTCACAGTGTTTGCGGTCAATTCCTCCGAAACGGCTTGACCGACTTGTATGACATTTTTTGTGTATATTTGGAAATATATGAAAACAATCGCGTACTCAATCAAAAAATGATTGTTATTGGAAAACCGAATTTTTCATGTCGCATATCTCTGCAAGTGTTCATGGTTGAGTACTCGAACATATAGCAGTATAGAGATAAACCAAATTAATCGCATACTCTTCGAGAAAATTGGGGATATTTAAGAAGGGGGCGCGGCGTCTTCCAAACGTACTGAAACTATTATCTGTCTTTGGATGTATATTCATATAATACTTCTAATAGTGTGTTTGTGAGTGACTCGATTTTAATCCCAGTTTGACCTGCCAGGTGCGGCTGGAGTCATGTATACATACATACGTACATACTTAGTAAATCAAAAATTCATAAGCGTGCAGCAACGTTATTGACCAACTACCGCACAGCGTTTGCCAGCTGCCTCCACAAAGGTCAAGTTGGGTTAGTGCTCGAAAACGCACTTCTACAAGTGAGCCAGCAGCCAGCATTGCGTTTGTGGCATGCAATTGCGTCAAGCGAGTGCGTGAAAATTGCCGTGCCGCCACACTTTGACTCTACAAGGAATTGTACCCTTCATCCCCTGTTCCAACACTTAATCACCAACAGTTGAATGATAGTATTTCAAAGTATTTGGTTTTTATTTTGTGTGTTTCTTAAACTACTTTGAATTTTATTTACGCCGACAACTCAATTTATTGCCATTTTCCTTTGTTTACCTTTATTGTTTCTTATTTCCGCTTTTGTTTCTTTATGTGCAATATTTACTTAATGTTGGTCTTAGCTGTTTCCTGTTTTCAGCTAAATGGGCCAAATTAACGTACGTTTTTCGAATAAGGTACGAGTACTTCGTAAGTTCGAAAGCTAGTGCCGATGAGAGAAAGAGAGAGAGAGATAGTGAGAGAGAGAGAGAGGAAGAGAGAGAGAGAGAGGGTAGACCTTTTTATGAGCACTTTTTTTAGAGAATTGAGATATGAGATGTGCAGAGAGAGTGGCTTGGATAAAACTAGATGAGACGACAGAAAATTTCGAATTATGTATGTTAATGATTGCTATTACGAAAAGATTGCCGGTGTGAATGAAAGTTGTGATTAATTAATGTATTTTTCAAACATACCTTGGATGGGTAGTTTCACTAAAACGTCAGATGACTAAAATAAGGCAAGTAGATTCAAAAAATACATAGTTTAAATTTGTTTCGTATAAAATTTTTGTAAATACATGTTTTCCATATGCAAGCTATGTACATACAAGAGTTTGAATAACAACATCAACTGGTACCAAGACACATTGAAAAGGTAGAGCGGCTGATTTTTTTTATTTTTTAGTTTTCCTGTAGGCACGCCAAAATGAAAAAAAAAAAAGAAAACGCCGAGGCAGGTAAACTAAAATTTGGGTCGCAGATTACGGATCTGTTTGCCGTTTTCCTCAATCAGGTCATTTCCCCAAGATATTTTCATTTTAAGTTTGCATGGCGATTGAGAAAAATTCAGATTTGTACGCGGATGTACGATATGGCGTATGAGTAATATTATTTCCTGCTAAATTTGATATACAAAATTATTGGACATTTTCATTTGACCGTTCAAAGGTTATGTACTTATCCATCGATTTTCATCGATAGTAGGTTAAATGGAAGAAAATTACAAAAAATAAATTATTCTTTTTAAGTTTTGCTTATTAAAGTTTGAATTTATATTATAGATATGAAAATATCTATGGGAATTGATCTGGAAAAACAGTAAGCAGATCCATAATCCACGACTCAAAATGAAGTTTACGTAGTTCGGCGGTTTTTTGTGTCATTTCGAAACTTGGAATTTTCCCTACAGTGTGTTTTGTTTTCTAAATACTCTAAATTTTTTTATTTTTTTGTACAAAAAAAAATCTATAAATTGTCAAACATGAAACCTTCTTTTAGGTCGTTCGACCTGGAAGCATTAACGCAGATTATTGGGGCTTAGAAAGAATCGACCGATGATCCTGGATCAAACAAAGTTACCAAGAAAGAAAGCCGCAATAATTTTATTTTTATTACAAATTTGTTCGTTTAAGTATACATACCGCTTTTTTTTATCAAAAAAATATTTAGTGATCGTTCAAAGTTTTCCATGAGATATATTTTGGGAAAATGATATAGAATTATTGGAAATCAATATTTTTCGGTCGGAAAACTCCGTTTCTCTTAAGGAGACTTCCAATAATAATACGCAAATATTTATTTGAAAGGCTTTTTTTGTAGATACACTATTTTTTATATGTCTTCCAAGAACCCCATAAAATATCGTTAGTATTAAAAAATTGTAAAATAAACAAATGAGCATTATTGGAAGTCTCCTGAAGAGAAGAAGAGTTTTGCGATCGAAAAATAACCATTTTCAAGAATTCTTTACAAAAAAATTAAACTAGTCAAACATGAAACTCGAATTTTGTTTCCATTCTAACCTCATGCAATTTTGTTTAAGCGTGCCAAAATAATGGATTTTTAAGATTAGCGAGAAGAAAATGCTTGGCAATATTTTGCATTAAAATTTTGACTTCGAATTCGTTTTTAGCGACTCGACGTTTACAAGGTCCATATCGTTTTCGGTACATAAAAAAAATAAATGTTGGGCTATATTGTTGTTCCTATTACTAATTATAATGCCATCAACGGTGATTTTTCAGCAGAAATTTACACTTGCAACACAGGTACCTCCTCTACTCCAAATATATTTCTACGAAAAATGTAGTTTTCCAACTTAGGGATGATTCGATTCATTTGAACAACCAAAAGGGAAATTTTTATTTTTATATAAAAAAATTAAGTAATAATCGATTCGTTTACTCTCGTTTAAAAATTTAAAATATTTGTTACTCCAAATATACAAATACTTCTACGACAATAACGATAGACAAAATTTTTCGAGATAAAAATACATAGAAAGAAAATATATGTTACTCCAAATATACAAATATTTCTACGACAATCGTATTGTTCAAGCTTATTTCATCCATAAATAATATATTTTCAGTAGATTAATCGAAAAAAATAAAAAATTAAAGAAAATATTTAAAAAATGTTTCAAAAGAAAAACATTAGCTGAAGAAAAAAGATAGAAAGAAATTACCAGAAATGGAAGAAAATGTGTTCGATAGAAAAAGTGAATCGAGATAAAAATACATAGAAAGAAAATTTTTATTTTTTATATAGAAAAGGAGTAAGAATCGATACATTTATTCTCGTGTGAGAAAGAAAAAATATGTTTCGTTGGAATAGTCAACTAAATTATTAGAAATAAGATGAATGCTGGAAATGGTAACCCAAAAGGATAAGAGTTAAATACGATTTTTTTTATGCATTTTTATTTTTTTAAATTTTTTCTTCCATTTCTGATAATTTCCTTCTAACTTCCTTGTTCTTCAGTCAAAAAAAAGCTGTTATAGATTTTTTCAAAGGGATTCGATTAGTTTCGATTGATATAGTCAACATCTAACTATTTACATCGAGAGAAATATAAGAAGATATTATTCAGTTACTTACCTATAAATAATAATCGTTAACTTAAGTGTGATAATAATCGATACCGACTTATTAAAACCAATTGGTTATTTTTGCATAGTATTAAGCTCTATCATGCTTACGCCCTAATACTAAAGATGGTATAATAGGCTAGGTCTTATTGCATATTCGTCTAAAGTGGTTTGTTTAAGCAGTCGAGTTTTAAATCCAAAGAGCTCAAAGATGTCAAAATCGAGACAATGAATTTACCTGCGCTGACCTAATAGTTTTCGCACGTATACTTTTCTGAGAAGTAGAAGCATATATTTGGAATAATCAGAAAAACATTATCCATTCTAAGAAATCTCGCACATCTGTATTGGATTTCGCGATAAGTATATTATTGTAGTACTTTTTTGTATATAGAAGGAATATACAAGTTGTTTATACTTGAGCGTGCATAAATATTCGCAGATAAATACGACTATTACAAAAAAAAAGTACTAAAAATCGTTGTAAGATTCAGCTACACTTAAAGTTTCTTGTACTAATATTTTCTCTTCCATTTCTAATTGCGCTCTTCAAATAATACTCTTGTTAACTCTCACGCATTAGCAAAGCTCTTAATTGGATTTTCGTAATTCGTTTTGTACTAAAAAAATGCTTTTCTCACAAAAACTTGTTCGAAAACGAAAAGTATTTCTCAAAACTGAGCGGCTAGTAATGCATCTCAGCTCAGGCCGCACAATGCACTTCGATGTCGTTTCTCCGGTTTACACTGCGCCCCCAAACAGGTGCTTTTCTATCACACATTCATAGTTGCCTAACGATATCCAACAATAAAATATTCTCTCATTTCTTCTCCCACAAATCATCAAACTGATGCCGTTACCTGAAGCGCCACCACTACCACCAAAGCAGCCGTCGACACAACTACACAAATACTAGGGCCAAACTATATACAATACATACAGACATTAATATAACAGAAAACATCCCTGCAGGGAAAGCTATTAGTTGCGAACTAGAATTCTATCAGATTACGTTTAAGCCCAACTAGTTGTCGTTCTATCCTTTTTCAATGTTAGCGACTGGTATTTTTAACATTTCGATGTCATACGAGTTGTCAATTGTCAGGCTATGCATCAGCATCTACTAGTAGCATCATACCAGTTGGCGAGATAGTCTGCCAATTCATCCCCCGTGAAAAGCATACATTAGTACCACTCGCGTGGCATGCCTGTGGTCGCAGGTTCAAATCCTGGAGCAGGTATTTTTTTCTTTATTTTTTTTTTGTTAAATTAATTTTTTTATTTTAACTTTTGAATTTAACTAAAAAAAATATCTATTTTTTATTTTTTTATGGCAGCAGCATTTCTTCCCATATGCATGTTTTTTCTGCAATGCAAGTAGATTTTCAAGTATGTTATTTATATTTAATTTAAATAATTATTTTTACTTACATTGAATTAACTTTAAAAATCTTAACCACCTCCAAGCGATCTCGAGCCTGCGAACTCAGAACCGGAACCAGTAGTCTTCACGTTATTAATTGCGTTTTATTTTTGGCTTTGGCAACTCAAAGGCAGATGTCGCTGAACGCTTAAGTTCTTCGAAATTGTCGAATTGATAGGCACATACTAGTTAATGAACTAGTATTTTTTCTAACTGGTTTGGCTTTTCACTGCCGGGATTGTCATCGTCATCACCGTCACCGCATCGACAACCACTCAGCCACACACACACACACACACAGATGCACATACACATATTGTACAAAAATACATAAATATACGAGTATTTTATAGTATAAATTGTGGCGCATAATTTATTATTTATGAGCTTTAGTTGAATTCGGAATTGTTGTGCGGTGTTGCTCATGATGTGAAGTATTTATTTTGTTGGCTCCACCCGCAACCTTCCTTTTAGTACCATAATATTTACCTACACAAAGGTATTGTTGGAAATATGAAAATATGTAACATTTTTTTTTTTTGGTTAAAAAGAAAGTGTCAACGAGTAGACGAATGAGTTGCAAATGCATTACCTGCACACACATACAAACAAATACAATGTGCTTATTCTTGTGTGGGAGGCGTAAATTTAAATTTTAATGTGTATTAAATATTCAGACATATGTTTGGACTTAGGGAAATGTTGCTCTGGTTGTCAGTCGATTGCAATAACTGATGGACCATTGTTCGAAATGAATATACGCAAGTGTTTGTATGTATTGTATTGCAAAATAAAAATGCATAATTTGTGAATAAAATATTTGCTACAAAGAATGAAGTGATAGACGTACGAGTACATATGTATTAGGAGTTGTGTGAAATTGGAGGTAGAAAATTTTTGGAGTTGTTGAAGCCGATGATTTACTTTAAAATAAGGTAAACCGATTTTTTTTTTTTTCAAAAAATAAGCGCCATCTTCCACCTTGCCTTTTTAAGCGTACATAAAATAAAAAATACATCGAATAGAATAATTATAGCCACAGTTCAATTTTTGCTCTAGCTTCGCTCCGGCATTTTATTTCGCTCCGAGCTTCGATCTCGCTTACAATAGAAAATGTATTTGTTTAATTTTCCACCCACATATCGAGCCCTAAGCGAAAAAAAAAATGCAGAATTCTTTCTTAAATTTTCTTTTTGATGAGAAATACATCTAGATGCTCTAGGAGCATTTCTGTATTCCAAAGAAAAAAATGTCGCCTACGTCCTTTTCGTGGTTAGGGCTCGATATACAAATGTATGTTCTTTAATGGGTTGACATACATAGAGATATCCATGTAAACTGGCAGCAGAAATAATAGACTCCCTGTACTTTGAAGAGTTTTGGCTTTATTTTCATGCTTTATTTTATGTTTAATATTTTGTTATAAAAGGCTACTTGTACAACAAACACCATATGAATCCCCTTTTCAACAAACTTTGCACAAAAATTTTAAAAATTCCACCAATTTTCAAAAAATTTTTAAATTTTGCAGACAGAATTTTTAGAAAAATTAGTGGTTCGAAAATACCGTTGATTTTTGACAATTTTTTTGTTGACGATGCTAGGTATTTTCTTTTACATATATAAAAAAAATTATCGAGCACTCTTGTATGGGAAAAAAGCGTGACACCATCAGCGAAAATACAAATGAATTTCTCTAGCTCTTTGCTCCAGCTTCGCTGCAGCCAAAATAACTTGCTCCTTAGCTCCTTGCTCCTTTTTTCCCGTTTCGCTCCGAAGCCTTGGTTGTAACACAAGTGGAGAGACCTGGATTTCATAAGCTTTTTCATGGCAAAAATACAATCGGAGGTTTGCCATTGCCTGTCGAGGGGAGACCGCGGCGGTCGAACGCATGTCCTACGGAGTGGTAATACGCACCTCTTACCAGTCAGCCACTGCAACCGCCCTAAAGTTGTCAATTAAATACAACAATTTGTTTGCGTTCTCGTCAAGTGAGTTTGTTCTGTGACCGCTGGTTGGTGGAGCAGAAAGATAAGCAACTACTTTAGGTAACTTTACGGAGCTAATATTACAATATTGCAGAATACCAGCACCTCTAAGAACTCTTTTATATATATTCGTTAATTACAACTTCAAATTCCGAAGTTCTCCATCGAAACTCAGCTGATTTTGCAATACCACTTTTCTTTTTAACAGATTATTCACCATAAATGTACACCTTTAAATTTACAGCTGAGCATTCAGCCGAATATGAAAATATTGCCGATTAATTGAAAAACCAATGCTGAAACCAGACAATTGATCGAACTCTAGTTGAAACGATTTTTCCGCCGTAAATCTTCGGAAACTTCGGAAACATATTAATAATTTTCGTGAGCTGGTCCGATTTAAAAATACATGCCTCAACAACTCGAATTACTTTGATTCCGTTGAATTTTTTTTGTTTTAATATTTTTATGCAAATTTTTAATCTTAAGCTCTTTTATCATCTGACTTTATTTACTAGAAAAAAATATTTTTAAAAATTAATTTGATTTAAAAAACCTGGATTTTTTGAGATATTTTCAACAAGGTCCAGCTCAAGTAAATCTTAATATTTTTCCAAAATATTTTGGCAGAAATCTTAAAATAAAATAAATTTTATAGTTTTGATGTAAAAAATTCGTTGGCCCTGAAAACTGGTACCAATATTTTTTTTTAGCCGTACATTTGTATCTGCATAAACGTATTTATTGTCTCTCCTTTAATGTCCTTTATAAGACAGCACAAAACTTTATCTAGTAATAAAATTTTCGGTTCTTTGCTCCTGAATTTTTTCGAGCAACAGCTCCCTTAGTTTTACAAAATATGGGTCACTCGTATGTGGTTGTAAAACCAAGACAGACATTTCCCTTCAAGCCAGTTTAAAGTTTGGCATTTATAACGCAATCGAGCGAAAGCCTACCCCATTACGCATCTGCATACTTGCACTAGCTTCACACATTTTTTTAGAAATTCTATTTCGCTTAAATTGATTTATTTCTCCATCGAGCGCCACATATGACCTAGACAAATCGCGCCGTCATACATTTCCGAGGCAGCTTCAATCACCACGCGACGCGACACATAATATTAGGCGCCATTTATACGCATAAGCGCACTATTTAAGGCACGCACTTGCAGCAAATTGTCAGCGGAGTGCGCCTAATTGCATATACCTATTTATTTACACAAATCCATACACACGTTCAACTACATGTGCATTGCATTTGTGTACACACGTATGTATGCAGGTAGATGAATATAAAATTAATGATTGCATACACACAGGCGCAGCGCATAAATCTCGTATTAGCCGCCGCATGGCATGTAAAATTTTACGATCGCTTCGCTGCGTTAATAATTTTAGGTTTTCATATTGACAGGCGCTCGAAGCTGGTAATTTTACAAACACGTGTGTGTGTGTGTGTGTGTGTGTGTGTGTGTGGGTGTGTATTTGCATTTAAGCGTGTTTGTGTAGTTAATTTCGTTGAAAAGCTAGAAGCGTTTCGTGGTAACACGCGCAACAAACTACACTTAACTACTCTCTCTACCGCATTCACACTCGCCATAGGCAGGTGCACGCGCCACAATCGTTATATATATATATATATATGTATAAATGTATATATGTTTGCTTTGAAGACAGCGCCTTTTGATATGCTATGCTTAGCAAAAATAACCCATGCATACATACATATTTATGAGTGTATGTATATGTGTTTGCTTAATTTTGGTTAAGGTCAAATGTGGCATGCATGTCTGCCACAAATTGTAGCTTTGCATTTCGACAGCATTTTGCTTTTATGTAACAAATTTGCTTTGATTGTTCGATTTATTGAATTATAGCATAATTTTAGGCTTTGATTGGTGTACACACGCGATTTGTGTGATATTTCACCTGGCTTTTGTGTTGCCGAAAGCAGTTATTTGCAGTGCATACGATAGCTGAGGAGGTGATGCTCACATACAAACATACATACACACGTACACATATTTGCACATACAAGCACATACATACATATTAGAGGTATACGCCGCCGAGCCACGCCGCCGCCGCCGCCGTTTTTTGTCATTTCTCATGCGCCGCCGCCGAGTTACGTAAATATCGGCGCGGCGGCGGCGGCGGCGGCGTTCGGCGCCTAAGGAATTTTGTACAAAATTTTCATGATGTATGCACATTAAAATACATCGTTTGAAGGAACTAAATACTACTCGTATAAAGACACTATTTTACGAAAAGAGGATTAAATTTTTAAAGGAGTTATTTCGCATAATTTGGGCCACTGAACATTTCCAAAAAAGCGTAACTCAGAAAAAACATAGGTAACACGTTATATTTTTCTATTTGGCACATTTTGGCACTTTTTTATCCTCAATATGGCACTTCATAGCTAAGTATAGTTGGAAGCCCTGTTCCCAAGTGGTGGTCAAATCCCAGGAGGCGTTTGCTCCCGCGCATCGCAATGTCTTCTACACAGGGTTAAAGTCCCCATTTTTCGTAAAAATTACTATTATTTTTCATTACATTCAGTTCTCCTTACAAAAATTTGGCGCTTAATATTTTAGTGGATATTTTAGCTACCTATAAGTGGCCAGAAAGGCCCGTTCTGGTGGAAGTTGACCAAACCTTGTTTTCAATATACATATGACCCGCAAAGAATCGTAACAACTCCGTAATTTAACATAACGGATGATAAGATTATTGCAAAAAAATTTTGATAGCGACATAAATTACCCCAATAACTTAACATTTTAAATTTTTTTATTTCTTTAAATTTCAGTAGTATACATATACGGATTTGTAGAGAACATAGAGATGTATTTATTTATATACGTCGGACTTTCTTCTGTTTGCCCATCCATCAGCAGCAGACACTCAACATTTTAATTCAAGTAGAAAGTAACGTAATTTTAATTTAAAACTAATTCAATGAATTAATTAAATACAATTACAATCTGAATTGGCATGGCCAATGCCTAACGCTGACGAGATGACATGATAAGATTAGTAGCTTTATGTCTCTTTTGAATCTACCTAATGGGCAGTAGCGCCGGCGTTTTCAGACGCGCCGGCGTCGCCGCCGCCGCTGATTCTTTTTCAAGTTGACCACGCCGCCGCCGCAAAGCCTGTCGGCGTAAACCTCTAATACATATGTATGCATGTATAATTATTGCATTTAAAGTTTCGAAACGCCGAGAACAATTCAAATGGATTTAACTGAAAACAACAGAAAAAATTTGATAATATTTTTTTGGAGCGAAAAATAAAACTCATTAATAACACTATACGGCAAAATCAATTTTATTTCTGGGTATTGGATCAAACCAATTTTTTTTTAGAGAGACTGAGTCATAAGTATAAAAATTTATTTCTCCGTCTTTCGAAGTTAGCCTCCGAAAACGGGGTATTAGCCTTCGACGTTCGAAATAGGCACTTTGATAATAAAAATATTTTTTAGTATTGTATGTAAATAACTAACAAGGAAAAAATATAGACGTAGTCCACCTTTTGCTCTTATTTAAACGGTACGAACATTGTTTTGTGCAAACTTATATTACCGGTCCCTGATAGCACTCCAAAATTAGTTCAAAATTTTTTGAAATATAAGGTTTTTAATTTTTCCAAGATCGGACCTTTGGCCCCTTAATAATTTGATTTTCGTTGAAAAAAAGAAATCGATTGGCATGTATCACTTAGTTATATAACATTTCCTTCATGGTGAATTTTTCAGTGAAAATTTTCATCACTAACCTAACTGTTATGTCCGGTCCCTGAGAGAAATTAATATACAAAAGTATAGTTAAATGAACTAAGATACAACATTACGGATACGGAATAAAATGTGTGTAAGCACAATTTGAAATATATTTCCAAAAGTCTAGAAATTAAAATGCATTTGTAAAAAATATATGAAATGATGTTAATCATAAGATAAATATTTACAAGTTCCTTAGTCCAGAGAAAGTAAAGTATTTGAGCTTCACATTGAACGCAGTTTAAGAAAATAAATAAAAACCAAAATTAAATATTTAATCACCGGTTAACTTACCGTTGTTATTGAATTCGTTGCGTCCGCTACGTGCAAGTGCTAATTTCCTTTTACTTTCCTCATTTATTGCCGTTTTTGCTACACTCTTATTTTTCACAGCTCACGATTGCTTAATTTCTCGATAAACCTTTTTGTGCGAAATTTTATTGCTGCCACCTCCGCCATCAACTTCACATTAAATTCAACACTTTTTCACATTTGCGCGCTTCTCGCAACGCAAGCGGACACACTGGAATGAGATGTCAACGTTACGAACGGCCATAATAAATCAGAAATTACGAAAGATAGATAGACAATGCACGAAGAACAAGAGGCAATGTCTTTAAATTAAATGGTAGTACTGCGAAGAACGGCAACCGCTTACAGCGAGAGCGGAGTATGGAAAGTGGTAAGTAAAAAAAAAGTAGGAAAGCAGAAAAAATATAGCAAGAAATGAAATTAAAAAAAGTGCTAAAAAAAAAACAGCGAGCCGGTTACTAAAAATGCTAAAACGGTTTACAAAAAGATGGAAAGCGTAGGAAGTATCACTAAAATGAATTACAAACGCAGAAAAAGGACCAATAAAGCGATTGGTGGAGTGATAAGCGCGCTGGCAAGAAAATTGCAATAAAATGGAAATAAAAAATGCTAATTTTAAAAATAATCAAAATAGTTAAAAGGGTTGCGTTAGACAAAGAAAAGAGATTAAAATACAACAAAAGACAAAAGCAAATAACAAAAAGCACTAGCTATTTGCACAAAAGAAAAGTATCGCAGCATGCAGCGAGGATGCTGACGTGGGTGGGTTAAGTAAGTGGCAATTGGTAGGTGTTAAAAGTGTTGATCATTTCTATGCTCCTTACCTGAAATTAAACGCCGAAAGGTTTAATTATCCAAAACAAAGCTGTAGTTAGAACGGAAATAAAAATAAGCAGGCAGCGAAATGAGAGACCGTGAATAGTTGTAGGCGAATCGGTCGAAAAATCCGAGTTTGGTTAAGAATTTAAATTACACTCTTGGTATTGTGATTCTACTTCCGGAACAATTTCGTGCTAATTGACATTTTTTTTTTTTTTTATATGAAGTTGGCCATTTCTAATAGGTTTTGTCGCTGACCTCATATCTGAAAAATATGCACAGCATTTTAAAATACATCTCTTGTCCTTTCGAATTCTTTGGTTTGTGCGTTCAACGTCGGTACAAGTCGTTTTAAATTTCACTATAAACCAAAAAACTAACATTCTTTTAAAAATATTTTTTAACAGCGTTGCCATCTACCTACAATTTTTGAACAAACTAAATTTATAACTTGCTTAAAATATCAAAAAGTGCTCATCAAACTTAAGGTATTTAAACGTTTGTAAAAGGTTGCCAATAGTTTAAATAACAAAAATTATGTGAATACATACATATGTATGTATATAGAGTGAAGAACAAAACGAAGATGATCGATGATGAAAAAAAAAATATAGTTCATTCTACAACAAAAAACATAAAATTTCTAAATTTTGTGCAAAACTCAGGAAAATTCAAAAAATTTGCCTACCAATTTGCAACTATCTAACCAGATTTTGTAGAAAAATTTTTGGTATGCAGTCTCATAGTGGCAAGTGCAAGTCCTTTTTAAAAGTCTGTCAAACCCAAGAATTTCCAAAAGTGATTGCATGTAAAGTAACTTACGAAAGCGAACTTTCAGTAGATAAATTTTAATTTAACTACTTATTATTATCAGTTAACTGCCTACTGCAAAAGAATACCTTATCAAGCACACATATTTTTCATATTTTAATAATTACAATTTTTAATGTCCAACAATTGAAAAAGAAAATCATAACAAAAATTTACTTGGCATAAATTCAACATTCGCATTTACTTAATATGTCTATTAAATTAAGCATATATGTAATTGTAGCATTAATACATTTCCAAAAAAAAAAAAAATTGCATTTGTCTCAAGATTTTACACTAAAGAGCGAAATACACCACACAAGCGGTTTGACAAACCAAGCGAAATTTCCCTTTGCTTCAAGCCATTTGTGCTGTGTATGGGGGTGTTTGAAGGTTTGACAAACCGCCACGTAAACACAGAAAACTGGAATAACAAAAGTGAAACAAGCAAATCATAACTATTTTAATTAGTTACATCTATACAAGGACTTGTGTAAATATACGAAAAATATTTTCCCAAATGACAAAAAAAGCTTAAGTCATAATTAGAGAATATAAACTTTTTTCTTTACATAATTATAATAACACGTAAACATCTATGAATTTGAATGGCAAAAAAATCTTCAGCAGCAAAAGATTTATATCGCTTCCCAGAGAATATAGCAATTTATGTATTTAAATATTTGTGGTTGCATATCTCCCTCCCTACGATTGAACTTGCAATGGGCCTATTCACTCTACAAGCTCGGTACACTACACTGCTGGCAACTCTCCATTTGTGGTGTGAATTCCTCAATTTGTATGGTTGTCTCGAAGAAATTATAACGTCGATGTACGGCAGTGCTGGCTTCTTCCAATATGCGCTTAGCGTTTGCATCGGGGGCTGGCGAGAAGAGGAAGGGACGATTGGTTAGTTAAAATTTCTTGGCTTTATTTTTATAAGAAATGTTAATGGAAATATTATCGTAGTAGTGATGATAAGTGATGTGAATGTTGCCACAAGGTGTTTATGCAGTTGACATTGAGATATTATTATCATCATTATATAAATAGGCAATCATGTTTCCTTTACACCCCTTTTACGGCTAAACTATAATTCTAAGGTATAGACAATTATATATCATTAGAAAGGTATTTTGATGCTGATGTGCAGGCAATTTTTAAAATTTCAAATTAGTTTAAAATGGAGCGATAAAATCAATTCAAAAGTCACACCAATACCAATGCCATACATGTACATGGTTGGGGCGGAAATGCCCCCTAAATGTATGCTTTAATATTGATAGCGAATTAAAGAAACGTGCTAAGCAGCACATAACATAACCATAACATAAGAATAAATAACATAACATATGAAGCATAACACACCACAATATAACATCGCACACTCTTCAGTTGTATTTCCTTTTTATCCCTTTTTTCACCTCTATCTAAATCTTATTTATTTTGGTTCATTTTATGCCAAATGATGTTGCCTTTGATGCCACATCAAGTGATATCATGTCATGTGGTGAGCTGCGGTGTGGTGGAATTGGGTGTAGGAGTTACGGTGTGGTGAATTTAGGTGTGGTGGATTCAGGTGTGGTGAGTTAAGTTATGGTGAGAAAGTTGAGGTGTGGTGAATTAAGGTGTGGTGAATTTTGGTGTGGTGAGTTGAGGTGAGTTAAGGTGTGGTGAGAAAGTTGAGGTGTGGTGAATTAAGGGTGGTGGATTTAGGTGTGGTGGATTTAGGTGTGGGGGTTAAGGTGTGGCGAGTTGAGATGTGGTGAATTTAGGTGTGGGGAGTTAAAGTGTGGTGAATTAATGTGTGGTGAGCTCAGGTGGAGTAAGTTTTTAAGTTAAGATGAGTTAAAGTTAAGGGGTTATGATCTTTATCCTTATCTTCATCTTCATCTTCATCTTCATCTTCATCTTCATCTTCATCTTCATCTTCATCTTCATCTTCATCTTCATCTTCATCTTCATCTTCATCTTCATCTTCATCTTCATATCTTCGTTTGTATTTAGGTTTCTTTACTTTTATTCTAATCTTTGCCTTTATCCCTTTCTTCTTCTACATATTC
>NW_016157418.1:178088-219519 GCF_001687245.7 Rhagoletis zephyria | reverse complement strand
ATCTTCATCTTCATCTTCATCTTCATCTTCATCTTCATCTTCATCTTCATTTCATCTTCATCTTCATCTTCATCTTCATCTTCATCTTCATTTTCATCTTCGTCGTCTTGGTCTTCATCTTTATCTTTTCCTTTATCCTGATCTAAATATGTCCATTCTTTTCTTCATTTACATATTCACCCCCACCATTGTTATTTAGGTTAGGTATTTAAATTTTCCTTCCTCTTTGTCTTTATATCTAGGTTTCTTTACTTTTATTTTAATTTCTGTATTTATCACTTTCTTCTTCTCCATACTCAACTTTACCTTCTTCCTTGTTTGAGTCTAATCTATTCATGTACATATATACATACATTTTATTCCTGAAGTTATGCCAAGTACTAAGCTAAACTCCCCTCCACTTAACCCATTCCAACTAATGTTATTTTAGCTCATTCAACTTACATAAACTATCCTTAATTTTATCGGTTGAATTTCAACCGCTGGGCGAACACTAGTTTTAATAAAGATGCATTAAAGAGTGAGTGAGTGGTGAATATATATTTCTTCAGACGCACATTCATGTAAACAAACAAAAGACGCAAACATATTTTAGTCATAAATAGAGGTCGTATTTTTAAGTTAAAAAATAAGCCTTAAAAATATTTAATATCTAACTATATGCAAAGTGTATACTAGGGTAGTCCATAAAATGTCAACATCATGCTAATTGTTTTAAAAAGTTAAATTTTTAATTTTTAGAAAATTATATATATTTTTTTATTTTTGTCTCTTTTTATTTAATTTTCTTATAATTTTGAAATTTTATTGTTTTAAAAAGGGAAAAAATCGCCTTTTTCCATTTCTTTTTAATTTTCTTTTTGTTTTTACATTTTATTGTTAAGTTTCATCTTTTTCCTTTAATATAGTTTTCACATTTGATTAGTTTAAAAAGTTTAATTTTTAATTTTTAGAAAGTTATATATTTTCCTATTTTTTAATATTTTTTTTATTTAACTTTCTTATAATCTTTAGATTTTATTGTTTTAAAAAGAAGGAAATGTTTAGTTTTATTTCATTTCTTTTATGTTTTGATTAAATTGTTTGTGGTTTTACAAAGAAACATAGTTTTTAATATAACTTATTTTAAGAAAGGTGTTTCTTAATTTTTACTTTTTTGAATTAATTTTTAGAATTTATTGTAAAATATATATCTTTTATATCATTTAACTTTTACATAGGAAACTTATTGCTAAAAGACAAACAGATAACGCTAAGGCGTGAATTCTTCATGTATCCATAATTTTTTGACTAACTCTGCATACTTTTCGGCGTCAGAAGTTAGGAAAATTTCAAAATTTGCATACTTAGGTGCAACCACAACAAAGCACTCAATATTAAACAGCCGTAAAACCACCACTACAGTAAAAGGGGCTAAAACAAATATACTTTCAAAAACACCAGCACACGCACACATGCAAATAAATTGAGAATTTCTATCTCAGTCATATTTCAGACAGTTTCCTTATGCATCGATGCAAATTAGATTTTCACACGTGCAAAAATGTGACCACAGTTAAATATGAATAACCAACCACAGCAGCCAAATGGCTATGTAGGTACTACTATGACAACTTGAATAAGAAGCGACAGCCCAAAAGTATATGCAGGTGCCAGCAAGCCCGTAGCATACCAACAGGCGCTCAACACGCTGAGTTGCAGACAACAAACAAAGACAAGTTTTTGGGCAAGCACAGTGTAATGCAATTGCCAAAAACTTCAATTTGCAACTTCCTCAGCTTCGAATACTTATCAGAGAAAGACGCCGTGCTACACCACACCTACCTACCTACCCGCTCTAAATACGCCCAGAAGTCGACAAACAAACGAAACGAAAACTACATACATGCAACCAAGTGAACGAATAAACTTCGCTTCAATTTTATGTACAGTGCAGTGCGTCAGTAGCTGTTGTGCTTTCTTCCAACTTTCTTTTGCGTCACCGAACTATTTAACTGCCGGTATGTCTGTTTGTTTGTTTACACGTCTATCCGCCAGCTGCACTGTGCTTCACTCAACTCCGCCGCAAACTTGGTATTTTACATGCTGTTTTTGTTTTTGCCCGCCAACTTGTCTGCACTGTCTGACTGTCTGGCTGCCAATCTGTCGTCCGGACTGTCTGTCGCTGTATCTTGCAGTGCACCAATTCTGCCAACACGTAATTTCACAAAATTCTGCAAGCATTTCAACAAAATGTTTGCATACTTTTTGGCAGCAACAGCAATGCACTACCAAGCCTTCTTTGCATGTGTGCCAGCAATCAGACAAGCTAGTGAGCAAGTGAGCTACATAGCGAGTATTGTCATGATGTGGCAAAATGTTTTGTTGACAAAATTTAAGCTGTGAAGTTTGTATGAGTTTTACAACAAATATTAATTAAGTGCTCAAATAAAGCAATAATGAATGCAGCCTGAAGATATGCAACAGTTTTAGCATTAAGAAAACTAAAAGCTTCAGCAGCAAATTGTTATGTCTTGAATGTAGGACTAGTAAGTAGTGACTTGTTCCATACATTTATCTCGTCAAGGATTTCACAAATGTAAACTGGCTATCGCTCCCACGTACACACATACACGCATTTGTACTTCCTGAACTGTAACCCCATTGCCCTGTACTAAGTCATCAAAAGCGTCACACTGAGTTTGCTTTTACGACCGCTTTCAGCTTTTGCTGTCACTTTTTATGCCCCTCGTATACATTAAACTCTTTTGATACGCCAGCAAATGGCTGAATCCGCAGTGCGCAAGATGCGTGTCGCACGCGGTGTGTGTCAGTGGTTTTCCATAGCTCTTACGCTGTTCTTTTATTAGTTTATTTCTTTATATTACTTTTTATCGCGTGAATCGTAAAAAATTTCGCAGTTATGGTCAGCTGCATTCGTAATGATAAAGTGAACGTTGAAATTTCGCGCTAAATGGGAAATTTGTAAATATTTTACGAGAGCTTTGAGTTGACGTAAGACTCGCAGGCGATAAGGTGCAAAGGTAGATTGGTTAACGAGCGGCCGATCTTTTTTGAAAGAACAACCGCCGGGGCTTGTTTCCTTCAACAACTAGCCTTGCTTGCTGCCGCCACTTTGTGTCTTCATTCGTGGACAAAAAATAAATGATATTGCTTACAACAGAGATCTGAGCACTTGTGTCTTTTCGACTTTGTTAAAGAGATTCTACAATTTTGAGTTCCCTGAGACCGAATGCTGTTTTATTTCCAACACTTAGCTTGGTCGAATCTTTACTCGTGTCTCAAAACTGACTCTGGGTCAGGATCTGTGGTCTCTATCGAAGATAATGGCGATAACCTTCACTTTTATCTTGGGGAATATACATATTTCGGCCTTCTTGGCTGAGGTGTTTGCAATCCTTAAAGCCATGGCATACATCCAATCAAGTTACAATTACAATTTATGTTATTCTGTTTTCCTTGATCTTCATTTTTACCTTATCGATAACAAAATGGATAGTAACATCTAACAAAATATCGATAACAAAACCGATTACAAAATCAATGACAAATTCGATAAAAAATTTTGATAGCAAAATAGATAAAAATATTCGAAGAAAAATCGAAATATCGATAAAAAAAATCGATACAAATATCGATAACAAAATAGAGAAAAATATAGATAACAAAATCGATAGCAAAATCGTTAACAAAATCGATAACAAAATCGTTAACAAAATCGATAACAAAATCGATGACAAATTCGATAAAAGTTTCGATGGCAAAATCGATAATAATAATATTGGTAGCAAGACCGATTAGAAAATGGACAAAAAATATCGATAACAAATTCGATAAATAATCGATAACAAAATCGATAACAAAAATCGATTAGAAAATCGATAGAAGTATCTCTAAAATCCCAAAATAGCTCCCAGATTGATTCTCTTTGTCTCTATTCATATCCTTTTCTCTATAATTACCTTTATTTTGATCTTTCTTTCTCTATCTTCTTCTTTACTTTTATCGATATCCTCATCGTAGGTTTTTACACTCCAGTAGTGATTTTTCATAAAACATACTCTTAGGCTGGGCTTTAGTATTTAAGAAACCACGTGCAACGTAGAAAGTATTAGGGCGTATTTCAGAAAGGCGTCTACAGTAGTAGTCTGTGTGCGGAGATAAACTTGCTTAGCGACTTCTTCTATATCACAGTCGGCGGCACAGAAACCTCTTTCATTTTGAGAAGCACCGATAGTCCTAGAGCGCGTACAGAAATTTAACTCCGTTGTACTCACAAAAATATCCATAGAATACAAAAAAAAAATGTTTAGCTGATGGATTGACCAGGGAGGTATCAGCCAAAATTGCGTTTCAAACTTGGCCTTTACTGTCACTAAAGTCTAGTACGAGTACAATTCTTACATAAATGAAGGGCTCTGAAAGAAGAGAAATACAGATTGCATTAACAGGGAATTTTGTGAAATTTTTTGTTATTTTTGTGACTCGACGAAAAATACCATCGCTTTTTCTCTATGATGGGTACCGGTTTATGATAGGCTTTGATAGCAACCAAAAGGCTGATCCTTCGGTAAAGCGCGGAACCAACGGAAACAGAGCTTCTAAGATGGTGGATGAACTCGAAACTGGTGGATGAACTTGAAATGGCGAATAAAAAAAAAGTAAAAAAGGGCAACCCAAAAGTTTTAAAACTCTTCTTTTTGACGGAGTGGCTGAGGACTTTTATTGGTTATCTGACCGGGCACTTCAAACTAAGATACAAATTCGGCAAGATTGGACGTTTTCCAGAGTAAGTAATAATAAACCAGCGCAACACATGACCCTTATTCAACAATGCCAAGTAGTTGTTATCTTTTCTGCAGATATCAGATGGCATCACCGCCTCTTCCTATTCACTCATTTGTTAATAATAAAAAGAGTACTTTATTGCATTCGTATTCCTTCGATTACCATTCAAAATGAACTCGATTATGATAATTTCCATTTCACTATATCAATGGTACTGTTACTGCGCATACTTTAACGTGAAGTAAATAAAAAATACTCTCCGATGGCACTTGGCATTCCAATTGAGTTTGCTTGCCAATCGGCAATTGACTTCCGTTTCGTAAGTACTGCATTCATTTCGTTCATACACTTCTCGCCCCTTTTAGATATACATTTTTATTTAACGCATACACCTGCCGCATTTTTAGATGCTTTACGCCCCAGTGCATGCAACGGAAAATTCACTGCACTCACACGAATACCTTGCGAGTACATTTGCAATGTATTCAACCACTCGTACTTGCACTCATCTCTTCCCCCACAACGTACATTGCAACTTAAATGAACACGCTTATGCAGGCATTCAGGCATTTAACTATGGCCTAGCGCCTACTAGGGAAGCTGTTGCATTCACTGAGCTGCGCCACAGGCCCCTGGGGCTGAGCGCAGACATTCTTGCCAGACATGGCAGAGAACAGAGATGGAGCTGGGTGTAAATAGGCAAAGGCTGAGATGAAAATGAGATTTAAAGTAAACGAAAGGGTGACACAAAAGCGTAATGCAATGAGAAGCAATGAAACGCGCACAACTGCTGCAGCCGCATTCGAACACCCGCACACACGCGCAACGCAACTAACTTCACCCAAACGGATAGAATGCTGCACTAAATGACACAGCAAGTGAATGAGATTTATTGGATGCGTACGCTTCACTGGCCATGGCGCCGCTGAAGATGCTTAGACATTCATATAACTAACGGCGAGGCGAGTGCAATGCTACAACTGACGGCAGTCAGAGACAATTGCTTGGCCGCCTGGAAATATGCACGACTTGGGAAGAGTCGGTTAGGCAACCAAACAGGGAGTTGAGGTCAGAAGACGCGGATTACACATCTTTCAAGTATTCATTTTGCCAGCAAAAGCGGCGCTTTGTCGAGAATTTAGCAGGTCTTATTACCGTTATCACGCCGATGAAGAAATGATGACCAGTGAAGAATAATGAAACTATCAACGAACAGTGTGTTCTGAATGGGAAATCTAGCGGGACGAAGTACTAAAAAAGAAAGTATTTAAATCGGTAATAGGACCAAATATAATCTCTTGGGAATGTTCAGTATGAAGGCCCTTTCACTCTAAGATATATAAGAATGTCCAATTTTTGCATTTTGCGTTTGTAAAGTTACGGTCCTGAACGTACATATCAGAAATTCCTTAAAAGCTCAGAGTTCGCTAGAGACGTACCCAACACCCTAGGTTTTGTTTTAATCAAAACTTGTAGCAGCCCTAGTATTTAATTAGTATAGCGACATCTATGTTTGTGTTTTTGCTTATAGCGCCATCTGTACCTAAAGTTATCTATCTGTCATTTTTGTATTTCTGTCAAAAGTAGCATGTTGGTTTCAGAAGTTCAAGTGCAAATCGTGCTATATAAGCACGTGTTATACGACAATTCGGTCATTAATCCATTTTTGGTGAAGGGGAAACATCACGGTGAGTGCAGTGCTTGGACAAGACAATTGGCCGGTACCCGCAACTTGCCCAAGCGCCACCCTATCTCAGTGTAGTTTGGACAAGACAATTGGCCGGCTGCATTGGATTTGGCTGGTGTTCGGTACCACTGTTTCTAGTGCATTTTGGACAAGATAATTGGCCGGCTGCACTGGATTCAGCGATATCGTATCCTTGTTGCCACCTTCACCACAATATGGAAAATATTCCATTCGTTCCAGGATTTTCTTCACGTAACTTCATCTTAAACTATACTGAGAGCTTCTGAAGCCCACTATACATGTGCGACTGACGGCGTTAAATCATCATTTCGTTTTATCTGTACTTTGTTACTGCTTTTATTAAATAAATCCGTAAAACCCAACCAGAAATCGGTTTAATCATTTCTACAAACTGAAAATTGATAGGTTCAATCGTGTGATCTTAAAAACTGTTAATTCTTCATTTATAATAGTTAAAAACATACATTTCTGTAAGTTTAGACTTTAAATTGCAAAAAGCAAATTTTGCCAACAATTTATTGACATATTATTATGGCTGAACATATAAACTACACACATAGAAAACTATATCCAGCTTTCTTAAACATTTGAATTCGAGAGGAACCTAATTTCACCTAAGTTCTATTAAAATCCACTAACTTTTAAATAAGAAAAAAAAACTTAGACCTGTTTTCAGATCCGTAATCAGATACCATAAAAACTCCAAAGTACTACCAAAACCCACGAGTAGCAAGTTTCGAGCGAATTCAATACATTTTTAAAAATTATTCCGGCATATTGGATTCGCCATTTTGAATTTTAAAAATGTCAGATATATAATCAGTGACCCCAAACAGTCCCGAGTAACAAGATTGGAGAAAATTCATTTACATTACATTTACATTTTTGAAAATTAACCCGCGATATTGGTACATTCTTTCATTTTGTTCTACTTTATTTCAATGTTATTACAGATTCTTATTTTTGTTTTATATCGCTTATTTTTTTCTAGTAATTAATTTCTGTAGGTCCCTCATCTTTGTGTGACAACATCAAGGCGTACTCCACAAATCGAAGGAGAAGCTAGGCCAAACACTAACATGTGTGCAAGCGCCAATCTGTTATTATATTATTTTATTTTATTTTATTTTATTTTATTTTATTTTATTTTATTTTATTTTATTTTATTTTATTTTATTTTATTTTATTTTATTTTATTTTATTTTGTTTCTCCGTTACGGGTTCACATCAAGTATTGGTTGGTATACAACAAAATACTTAACACTATTGATTATAAAGTAGTATAAGAGAAATATAATCTACAGATTGGATATTGACAATACTACACAGTTGCAAGTTTTTCTGTTTCTTAATACTAATTTATATTCAGAAATTTACGAACTATCGATGTTGTAGATAATATCACAGATTTTTGTATGGCCCTTCGCTTCTCTACCATGTTGAGTTTTTACTATTTTATTTTGTTTTATTTTATTTTATTTTACTTTATTTTTATTTTTTTTATGTTAAGACTTTCCTCCTTTTCGGGTTTTATTTTATATCATTTCATTTCATTTATTTAGGTAATTGTTTTATTTTATTTCTTGGGTTTTTAACTAAAAGATATTTTTCATAACCGTTTTTATAACATTTCAGTAGAACTTTAAACCAAAGAAAAAAGGGATAAAATTTGCTTATCGTCCTTTACTAAGTCTTTAACAACGGACGCAGTTCCTTGTGCGAAAAAAAAAGAATTTTCTTTTTCGTAGTTTAAGCTACTACATCATCAGCGCTAACGCACTTCTTTAAAAAATTATTTTTTTTTGTGAAATGATAAATTACCGTTAAGCAAACGTTAGACATTCAGCTGAAGTCAAGCAGAAAGTAAAAGTTTTGTGCAGCAAATTTGGAAATTTATAGCGGAAGTGCATTTTGATGTGCGAAGGTAAATACTTGCGTACTTATGTATATATGTACCTTCCCAAAATATGTAGTTATGCATGTTCGCGCATATAGAGTTAAGACTTTCCTATCCTATCGCATACACTTTGCTTTCCGGGGATTTTTATTTTCCCTTCTCTACTCTTCTAGACACTATCACCATTTTTCTGTTATGTGGTGGCTCTTAAGCGTGCTGTGAAGTTTAAAAGTTTGACACTTTGTTTTGGGAAAAAAATTAAAAAAAATATATCTAAAAAAGTTTTACATACAAATATTTTGGATTCAAAGTTGGTTTACATGTCATCAAAAACTCCCTAAAAGCAAGGTCCAAAAAGGTGTTGACTAGAGCGAGCAGTCTGACATACCTTAAATCCTAAACAATTATGTTTAAGCAATTTTTAAGCGAAAAAAAGATTATTTTATTTTCTTGAGAGAAAGCAGATTAGAAGGGGATACCAAAGCAAAGGTTCTAATCTCCCAGTTCAACAGAGGAATGATAAAATTAAATTAGGCAGCGGCATGGTATAAAATACTTTTCAGAATCACACACAAAGATGACACACAGATGATTATAGTGGTCATGATTTCCATGGGGTAATAGCATATTCTAAGCGCTATCAGTTTATGTGTACGACTGAGCAAAGAAAAGGCGCACGTTTCGAAAGCGCCGAGTTTGGGTCTCAGCCGCGGACTGTTTTTTCATTTTTTTTTCTCTTTTCATTTTACATTTTTTTTTATTCAAATTGAATTTTTTTTTTTAATTTTTATATTTTATTGTTTTAAAAGCGAAAACACATTTCTTCTGTTTCATTTAATTTTTAGGAACTCATTTTTTATCTTCTTTAAATTATTTTTTTTTAGCTTAATTTTCTTCTACTTATAAAATTCTTTTATGTAAAGAAGAAGTTTTGTTTTAATTTAGTTGAACTTTAAGAATTTTATTTTATTTATTTCTTCTTTTATGATTTAATTAAATTTTCTTTTGTTAATTTAATTTTCTTACAATCATGTATTTTATTGTTTTAAAGGGAAAAATATATTTGTTTTATTTTATTTAATTTTTAGGGCCTAATTAAATTTTTTTAATAATATTTTTCTCTTTTCAGTAAAATTTTCTTGTAATTCCTATATTTTATTTTTTAAAAAAGTAAAATATTTTTTTTTTTAATTAAATTTGATTTTTAGAATTCAATTCTATTTATTTCCTCTTTTTAACTTATTTTGTTTTTCTTGTGCTAATTTCGTGTTCTTTTAATTTTTATACTTATTTTACTGATTTAAAAAGAAACATCTATTTGTTTCATTTCATTTAATTTTTGGGATCTTTTTCATTTCTTTTCTTTTTATAATTTAATTTTCCTTTAATTATAAGACTGTGGTTTAAAAATAAAAATACTTTTTGAACTTTATTAAATTATTACACACTACTTTCTTTTCTAAGTAAATTTTATTTCTTTTTCTAATGTAATTCTTAGATGTTATTCTCTTAAAAAGGAAAATATTTATTTTCTTAATTTAATTTAATTTTTAAAAATATTTTGATTTACTTTTGTTTTATTTTCATTTTTCCCTTTTTTTATTTTTATTTAGTTTTCTTTTAATTATTAGTTTTTATTGTTTTAAAAAGAAAAAATATGCATACATATTTTTTAATTTAATTTAATTTAAATTATTTTAATTTAATTTAATTAAAATTTATAAACTTATTTTTAAAAGGTGAAAAGGTAACGCTAAAACCTCCTCGTTAGCAGATCTTTCAATTAGTCGTTAGTAATTGTGAAATACAGTAATTGTCTTACGAAAGGCTTGTGTCTTTCGAAAGGCTGTGGTGAGTTGAAAGACAGTTGCCAGAATTGCCCTCTAAGTAAGTAAGAAAAAAGTTGTACTTTTCTGCTTTGAATACTAATAAAGCATGGGTTTCAGTGTTTTATAAAAGAACATCTATTGAAAATATTGATATTTGTTTTTTGTTCAAAGTGATTTGAAAATTTCGGTTCAAGAAAAAAATAAATAAATCATCCAAATTTTCCTTAAAGTAAATAGATTGATTCGTATGCTTTGGAACTATGCTTGGTCAAAGGTTAAACCAGTTGCAGGTATCAGGAAACATGTTTTTGGTCTCAAATAAATCAATGGAGAAAAGTACTACTTACGACAATGGCTAGAGTAGGACCAATTAGTGGATGATAAAATTTCGTTTCTTCATTGTTGAATATGCATATGAAGCAATAGCGACCATGCAATTAACATAATGCCATTAACTATTACATATGTACATTAGCAGCATAGGGGATCAACTTCAAATAAGCTCCTAAAATAAATTATTAATGAGCAATACGAGTAGAAATAGCAAAAATAGAACTCCAACTTTTCTCATGCCTACACAAGCAGCTCAAAAACTAGTCTCTTTACGAACCGAGAGCTGGGTAAATCTAAAGTAGGACAATTAAAACCAGTTTGCATCATTTCAGTGACGACAAGAGTGAGTTGACTAATAAAATTATATTTTAATGCCATTACAAAATTAAACTAAGCTTACAACTATGTACAAACACACTGGCATATCTCGTCTTATTGAGTGGGGGGCTGTAGTGAATCTCAACGCACTCAATTTCACTCCACTTTGCCACAGATTTGGCCACCAGCGTGCAGTTGAGCAAAAGTTTAAATGTCAACACTTCGCAAGCAATCAAAGTTAAACGTACAAACACATAATGTGAGGGAGTATGTGTGGTGCGCACAGCGTACACTAAGAAATACGAAAACGCACACATTCACATGTGCAAATTTTTATTGGTTCTTACCTTTTAAGGTTAAAATTTAGTTCGCCTTTATGTGCTGACGCATAGCAACTGCCAATTAAACTTTATTTCGTGGAGTAAGCTCTTGTTTATGCGTTGCAGTAGTGTATATGGGCCACCATGCATATTCACGTACATACATAGATCTCTTTTGAAATATTTAACTTTGTCTAAATAACAGAGAAATTAGATTTAACTATGTTGCCAAGGCTGTGGGAGATTCACGGTATAAATATTCGCTTCAAGGCAATAAGACAACTGTTAAAATTGAAGTTTTAAATTCTAAATTGGTTAACGAGGTTCTGGATAAAATTATACTGGGCTCCAAAACAACGCCATGGATAGTATTGTGTGTAGTATTCATTACAAGGTGAAAAGGAAAGACCCACAGGATAGATACATATGTATTTTTATTAGAATAACGACAACCAAAACGATCCGATTATGAACCACAGACGCTATAAATGCGATAGTTTATCGCAGAGCACTACGATCGAGGAAGCTGCTTCTTAATTGGCGCTGTAACCACTTAAGCGATTTTAGGCGAGCTTCATATAGCCAGCCAATGGCTCAAAGTGAAGGAGGTCTTGCTCTTCCATTCTATTGACATGTACTGCTTTGAAAACTATCAGCATTGGCATTCATCCGGACGATGGGACGTAGCCAGCGTATTTGCTGTGTACTAATGTGTATTAAAACCTTGCATGGACCACCTCAGCAGATGATGTTTACGAAAGGTTTTTTCATTAAATTATTCTCTGAATCTTATTGTCAGGCAGCGATCCCGGAACCTACCAAGCGGTATTAAGCAACTCCAGCCTTTCGTCTATAGCGAAAGCAGTAGTATAAAAGTTAATTAAAATTTTCAGCATGGAATCTTAATTATATCGCTGGCCATAGGAATAACGATATCGATACCCGCAAGGTTAAATACATGTATGCATGTTAGGGTGGGCTAATTTTTTATTTTATTTTTTTGACTGTGCGCTTATAGCATAGGAAGATTCCACGTGTGATTCTAAGCAAATTTTCCGAAGAAACTATGGGCCTAAAATCAATTTAGAGTTTGCCAAATTTCGAAAATAGGTTTCACAGAAAATGTGAAAATTTGCACTTTCGCGCCCTCTGGTGGAAGCTTTATGAAAAAGATAAGTGCAGAAATGAATTCCTCATACCAAAAAAAAAAAACTTTATAGCATGTTTTAAACAAAATTTAAGCACTTCATTACGACACTACTGCAAAATTCTAAGGAGCCCATTTTCGCAGTTTGGCAAACTCCAAATTGATTTTAGACCCATGGTTTGTTCCGCAAGTTTGCTTAGAATTACAAGTAGATATCTTCAGTGCTATAAGCGCATAGTCGAAAAAATATCCCATACAAATTGACCCGCCCTAATGCAGATACATATGTAGGTATAGCGATATCGATAGATAAATGATATGGATTAATATAACATAACCCGCTCTAAAAATGAGTCTATAATATATCGATACAATGTCTATGAATTGTATATTGATAATAATGCCAATTGAAATATCGAGCCCTAACCGCCAAAATAACGTAAGCGACATTTTTTTAAAATTTTTCTTTTTGATGCAGAAATGCATCTAGACGCTCTAGGAATATTTCTGCATCAAAAAGAAAATTTTGAAAAAAATGTCGCTTACGTTATTTTGGCGGTTAGGGCTCGATATATGTATGTAGATTACAATGCCTGTAAATATGCCCATAAAATGTTGATTAATATATCGATAACAAATTCGATAACTATGCCGAAAGATATATCGGCAATAATTCCGATAAATAAATAAATCGATAACAATGTCGATAAATATAATAATCGACATTAAACAATAATAATCGATATATATGTAGATATGCACACATACATACACACATACTTAAGCATTCAAGTCAATTTCGTTGAGTATATCGATATGAGCTATTAGCGATAGGAAACAATTTCTTTGAATATATCGATAAGAAATTCCGATTGTATTGAGGTTTGCTTAAATAAACAGAGCTGTTTATATTGTGGCTCCTACATTTTTTCAAAAGTCAGTCAAATTAAAACTCTTTTAACAATAGGAGAAAGTTTAAACTTCTGAGTCTACCTTCTTCCTTTTCGTTTTGTCTTATGTCGAAAATAAGCAGAGCGAATAGCAAAACTTTACTTGATTTTGTGGGCATCCTTTTTCTGTATAAATCAGTAGAGTTGCAAAGCTTCTGAGCTGAAATAAATTCTCTAGACCTCAAAACCTCTGTCTCCAAGTACAGATTGAGTAGCGTGTTTAAAAATTAAAAAATCGTTGTATCTGATATTTTATTATTTTAAATTTATATATCAACTGTTTTGTCTTTTTTTCTAGACTAAAATTCAATTCCCAAGAGAAGTCAAAAATTTGGTTTAAGTGTAATTTCCATCACTAAATATTATTTGCTACTCAACATTTTTGCTATTACTTTGCTACACTTTGGCAACGCCATTGGGAGAACGCCTAAAAATGCGATATAAATGCAATGGTGCCACCTGGTAAATTGTGTCCTGGATGGGAAACAAAGGTGAGTCTGCAAATTGGTTAGAGACTTTTTAGTTTGAAGCAACCTAGAATTTGTTTATTCATTCATCTTCCATATCGCTTCTCTATTCTCATAGCTGATTTTCCAGCTTGCATTATCTATCGTTCCGGCCCATGTTTACATGAAGCAGAGATTTGCGTACGTTTGCGGCCACATATCTACATACATATGTACGTCAAACATCGTTTAGTCCGATATTCAAAAATCAAATGGCCGAATGGTGCTTCTTTGCGTATCTAAAAGTTGTTGGCGTAAAAATGTACTCGAGTACTCGAGGCTTTTTTGGTTATTTTTCTGAGCACTACTTTCTGATGCCACGAACTAATTAAGATTTGTTGATTGATTTGGGTTAAATATTAAGGCAAAGAAGACAATTTTTATGGGCCACAAAAAATAATTTCAAATTATGTAATTGAAGACTACCTCAACTGCGTACAATAAATATTTAAATATTTGAAATTTTAAAGCCACTTTCGTTTTTATTTCGTCAGCATTCTGTTTAATATACAATTCCCTTTAATTAGCTTTGAAATCCACTTCAGCATAATGTGTGCATGTGATATATGTACATATATGTAGGTAATGTATGAATACATATATGTGTACATACTATGTACGTATTTTTACACGCACTTAGGGTTATGGGGTATTCCACACACTATCCGATGACTTGAATCAACTACACATCGACTGCTGAGTGGAAGATCGACATAGTACATATCTCGGCAGCCAGTTCGAAAACGCCCTATCTCGAAAAACTTTTCAAGAATTTTATTGAAAAACACTCTATCTCAGAATTTGGTTGAAGAACGCCTTATTTCAGAATTCGATTCAAAAATGCCCTATCTCACTTGAAAATGTATTGAAAATGTGCTGATAAATATAGGGCGTTTTTGAATCGGCAGCTGAGATAGCGCATTTTTGAAACGAATTCTGAAATAGGGCATTCTTCAACTAAATTCTGAAATAGGACGTTTTTGAAAAGTTTTGTGNTAGCTGAGATAGCGCATTTTTGAAACGAATTCTGAAATAAGGCATTCTTCAACTAAATTCTGAAATAGGACGTTTTTGAAAAGTTTTGTGAGATAGGGCGTGTTTTCGAGCTGGCTGCCCAGATAGGTCGATCTTCCACTCAGCAGTCCATATCATCTGGGATGAAGGTAACGCATTGATTTAGGAAAGTTTTTTTCTTTAAAGGTAAAAAACTTTATAATTTTTTTTTTAATATTTATCTCATCAAGCTAAAGGAAATATGGGCGACATATTTTAGAATTTTGAGGGTCTTTGTGTTCCCATATGCCGT
The DNA here is from genome assembly GCF_001687245.7 of Rhagoletis zephyria. Lineage (NCBI taxonomy): Eukaryota > Metazoa > Arthropoda > Insecta > Diptera > Tephritidae > Rhagoletis > Rhagoletis zephyria. The sequence goes on along the minus strand of NW_016157418.1, from coordinate 204,417 downwards.
GGATAGGCTTCTGATATCTATTGCTCTGACGTCAAAAAGTACCTTCCAGGAGGTTATGGTCTCTGTTTTGCTTTTGCCGAGCAATGGGCTAAACGATGTTGGATAGTTTCCTCCTAATCCTGATCCACGCATCGTGACTGAGGTTTGTACCCCACTGTACCACTGATGCCACCTTTAAAATAGCCATCAATTCCTTGACAGTTTTCTAACTCCATCCAGGTATTTGCGTCAGGAACTTGATGTTGGTAGTGCGAGTAGTGCAGTTGTTCAAAATTTTCCAGTGACAAATATGTGAGTTCGTTCATTTCTTAACTGCCTTGAGTCGGATGGCTGTGCATCAAAATCTATTCGGTGAAAGTTTTGTAACGTGTTGAGCGCTTTGGGGCTTTCGTCTATGTTGCTTCTGTTATCAGCAGAGTATAACTGTATAATTCGTCGTAATCGATCGAAGTTGATTCGAGCTAAAATAAATTCGTTTCTACTGCTGCCGATATTTTTATAGGTACCGATATACTTTTGTTTCATACCAGCATACCATCATACCCGCACCATTCGTTCGATTTTCCAAAATGAGATGTCCAATTAAAAGGCTTGGACTGTATGTGCAATAAGATTTTACTTTTTTTTTTTTAAAGGAGTTGCCACCTTAAAAAATTATATTAAAATAAAAAATTAGAAATCAATTATTACAAAATGAGTATCAACCGAAATGGTTTTGAAAATCTTTGTTTGTTTGCTGAACTATAGGAGGGTTGCCACCTGCTTAAAAAATAATATTAGGTAAGAAAAATATGTATCACCATATGCGTACCAAACAAAAGGGGTTTCAGAAAGTAGTAGTTTGAAAATATTTTGACGAGGGTTGCCACCTGCTTGAAATGTCGAATTTAGTTTACTTATACACAAATTATATGAAACATCAAAATATGGATGTAAAACGAAGGAGTGTTAAAAAATCTTCAGTTTGAACGCTAAGAATATTTATGAGGTTTTGGAAGGAGGTTGCCACCTTTTTTTAAATTTAAATTGGAATTATTTAGTTAGTTAAATGAATTACTAAAATATGGGTACCAATCCAAGGCGGTTTGAAAAGGTTTTATTTCTGAACTGTACTTAACGGGGTTGCCACATGCTTAAAAAATCAAATTCCACTAATTCATCAGTTAAATAAAATATGTATTGCAATGCCAGGCGAAGAAAAGTTAACAAGGATTACGCTTGAAAATAATTTTGAAGAGGGCTGCCACCTGTTTGAAAGGTCTAACTCAATTAACTAATACAAAAAGACCATGGACTATAAATATACCGTAGTCAAATGAAAGAATGTTAAGAAATCTTTAATTAGTGTTTAAACAGTTCAAATTCAAATGATTCATTTACTTAGGGGGGTTGCCATTTGTTCGATTCTATTTTTCTATTTTTGTTTAATTGAGAACTTTTTTCATCATGAAATTTGGTGAAATTAAAAACATGCACTCTTCCAGACTACTCTTCACTGGCACTCGGACCTCTTATAACTCTGGCTAGCATTTGGAATATTTTTCAAGTTTTTGAAATTAAGTTTTGGGTGTTTACACGCCATGCGGGATGTATGTATTTATTGATGCAAATATCGCCACATTTATCTATACACGTATATTAATCGAAATATATTTTATTATACTTATCGATATTTTGACAAGCACATACGCATATTCATATTCATACTCATATTTATACTCATATTCATATTCGTGTTCATGCTCATATCCATATTCATACTCCTTCTCATATTCATATATATATTCATATAATTTCTGTTCATATTCATACTCATACTTATACGCATATTCATATCTATACTCATACTCATATTTACACTCATACTCATATTTATACTAATATTAATATTAATACTCACACTCATATGCATACTCATATTCATACCCTTAATCATTGTGCCATGGAGTGTCCCTTCTTGAATAAAATAGCATATGTACATACATACATAATACATATTGCATACATATGTATGTATGTACAACTACAACTGTTTTAATTTTTTATGTAAGCACTTAAAATGCTATCAAAACCACTAGAACCACAGCATTTTATATTATGATTAACATCAAAGCACTTAACCCTTTAAGCATCATTGAGCATACTACAACAAAACAAACCAAACACGAACATTAAACTAATTACAACCTTTTAACAAATATGAATAACTGGAACGCAATGTCAAGGGGTATGCAATAAAGGCAGCAGGAAGCACAATATAAACGAGGCCAACAATGATAATTATTAGCTTAAAATAACTGGAAAGGAGGACAACTGTTTGTACGAAAGGAAATGATTATGTATGTAGGTATATCCATAAGTATAGGTGCTTACATATGTTTGAACAAACAAATTTTTTCGCTCTCGCCCGCACACATTCCAAACTCATTCTCAGTTACACCCATACATACATACATGCATACAAACGCTTGCCCGTACAGCCGAGCCAGCTCAGCCAGGCACAACGCCTTGATTTATGCTTTACTGTTGCCATTGTTCACACCGAAGCAGTGCGTCATTACTCTGTGTTATTGTTGTATGTATACAACAAGCGATTATTTCACACGCCTTTACATGAATGTGTTTGTATGTACATACATATGTAAATAGTACCCACATTAGTGTTGTTAGTGTATTTTTTTTTGTGTGCTCTTCTGTTAGCTGCCTTACACATTCGTACAAATGCATTACAGGGGGCGTACAAGTGTTATTTCTTATTGCACGTACGAGTACCCATTATTGTGGTTAGTTAACATTGCATAACATGGCATAGCAAAATATAGTGTTAGTATGTAACTATGTAGTAGTTGTACTCACCAATGGCCAAGTGCACGGAGAGCGCGACTTTATTAATGCTTAACGCCCAAATACGCAAATTATGCACACGTCTCACACCCTCAATATGTTCGAAGACTTCGAGTACCTCGGTGTAGTGCATGTAGCTGGGTGTACCTTCCATTAGAACCTATTTATCATTTTAGCAGCGCGGAACAGCAACAATAGCCATCGAGACAGCAACAGCCATAGTCACAACACAGCCCACAACCACAGTCACAGCCGCAGCCAAGCCAAGCCAAGCCAAGAAAAGCCAGGAGGACGACAGTTGCACGCGAAGCCACAGAGGTGGCCAAAGTCAGTCCGGTAGTAGGTGCCATTAATTTACACGCATTTGCGTAAATGTGTGTGCGTGGGCAGGAGTTGCGAGTTTGGTTTGCGTGTTGTTGGTTTGGTTGGTGGTTGGTGGTTGACGCAGAGTTGGCAGCCAAGCAAGCAAATGAAAAGAAAAAGAAACAAAATGAAAACAACGAATTGTAAGTATGCAAAGCAAATATTAGTGCGTTTAACTGTAAATGCTATTGTTATTGCAGTAGTCAAAACTGTTAACAGGATAATCAAATTTAAACGGCCTACGAGATTGTAAAGTAGGCCATGAAAACAATGAAAGCAAAATAAAAGTGTAAACAATTTGTTGACTTTACGTTGACAATGGAAAATGAAAGGTGAAGAATTTTGGGGAAAAGGTGTGAGAAATAATTAAGGTCAGAAAAATAAACGAAGAAATAATAAAATTGAAAAAGAGTATTATTGGCACACCTGACGATTTGATGTGAAACAGATTTTTTAGGACACTCTAAAATGTAGATTTAATCATACATACAATCTAGATACACTAATCTAGATTTTTTTCGATTATCCTATACAGGCCTTATAGAATTTCAAACTACATAGTTCCTAATGTTACCGACAGCTGCTTTGATGAAATTAAAGTAAAATTTATCGATATTTAATGATCGACATCTTAGATTTCGATAACAAATTTATAGCATGAATTTATTTTGTGATTTGTCTTTAAAGTTGTCGATATTTTATAGGGAAATATTTAATAGAAATACTACATTTATCAATACAATTTTTAAGCAGATACATGCATACATAGGGTGCATTACCAAACAAAGTTGCGGTTTTGCACTGGAATCATAAAGCTTATTATATTTAAATTATTTACCTGCTTTGGGCGAAACTGAAAAGACCTCCACAAATATAGTTTATTTATATAAATAAAATTAGATTAAAAAAAAAAAATTTTGTATGCAAAATAACCTCAGATGATAGAAGAGTGTATGGCTGACTTCCAAAACTTATCAATACAATGTTTGGAAACTGTTATACTGCGGTATTCAAACTGTTTGTATATGCAGAGTTGCGACACATTGCAACCATATACATTGCATATTTTAAATATTCAATATAGCAATGAAAATTTTTTCTGAATTTTCCATATTTAAAACACCAATGCTAACCAATAACAAACGAAGCATCAACTTTGTTTCTGATGCACTGATTGCTCAAGCGATACGTTCCGATAACTAATCGGCTGCGTTTTCGAACAGTATACATTGTCAATATTTTGTAGTTCGACGTTATGGAACCTTATACTTTGTACGTATACAAAGCAATTGACGTTTTGGAAGTACGCCTATCTGAGCTTGAAAGGCCTGCATAAAAATGTTTGAACATTAGATTAAAGAAATCAAAATATTAAAATTGTTGGAGGTAATCAGTCCAACTCATATACATATATAAATCTTAATATTTTTCCGAAATATTATGCCGAAAGTCTGAAAATGTAATAAATTTTATAAGTTTTAATATTTTTCTGAACTGTTAAGTCTGAAGTGAAGTCTGAAAATATAATTAATTGTTAAATTCTTAATATTTTTCCGAAATATTATGGCGAAAGTCTGAAAATGTAAGAAATTGTATAATTCCGAAAACAGTACCGAATTTATTTTTCATGGATAGTGATGTACCCTGATATATGTACATACACTGCCGGCAAAAAGTATTGGCAGAGCAAATTTTTCACAATATATATGCAAAAATTTTCTTTCTAATATTTTTCCGCCAATTTTTTATAAGCATATGGTTCATGCTGCAACAAAAAACATAAATATATAATTCCTAAACTTTATGCAAAACTCGCGAAAATTCAGCAAATTTTCAATTTTTTAATCATAGTTTATAGATTATTTTTGGAGTATGCAGTTTTTCAGACCATTAAATTCTAGTTAAAAAAATGCAAGTACGGAATTAGTAAAAAATCGCATTGATTTTTAAGATTTTTTTTTTGTTTGAGGTATTTTGCATTTTCTCCATATAAATTATTTTCGAAAAAAAATTTTTGTATGGAAGAGACTACGTGAAAAAAAATTCCAAAGATCTAAAAAAAAGCTACTTAAGACTTAACTTTATTATAAAATTGATTGGGCTACAAATCTGCATACTCAAAAAAAAATTCTAAAAAAATAAAAATTTGTGTGAAAATTTGCTGAATTTTCGTGAGCTTTGCACAAAGTTTAGGAATTACATTTTTATGTTTTTTGTTGTAGAATGAACCATATTTATAAAAAAAATTGACGAAAAAATATTGTTGCATATATTATGAAAAATTTGTTGTGCAAATACTTTTTGCAAAAACTATGAATACAAAGTTTGAAATTTTGATGAACATTTTTTGAAGTTGATTAATTTTTGTGATTTTTGTATAAAGTTTGCAAGATTGATTTACATAATATGTATTATATAGTATAGTTTTTGTTATAAAAAAAAAATAAAAAAATTAACGAACTAGATTTATGAAGGAAAACATTTTCGATATTGTCAAAAACCTAAATTACGAATACTTCTGTGAGTGGCGACAAATGCATACACTTCTTGATAAGTTTTTAATTTTATAAATCGATAAATTAGGCCCTCACTTCATCGATTGGCGAAATTTTCTAAAACAGTTTAATCGATAATTCTAAATTCGACTTTACAAATGTAGCAGTTAACGATCAATAATCGATGTTTATCGAAAAAAAAACAATAGTTCAATCGATAATTCCAAATTAATAAAATTACGGTGATCGATAAATAATCAATATTATCGAGAAAAGAATAGCTTTTTCTGATTAAGCTATATAAATATTACATTTATCGATAGCATTGTAGTTGTAATGATCGATATTTATCGGATAAGTTTTGTGTAAAAGCAATTCAAATAAATACTTACCAGAATCGTTAACTTGAAAATCAGAATTTCTTTTTGAGCTGTTAAAACTCCTAATGGAGTTAATTAAAATTTAAATGGAGAGATTTCACCCATAAACCTCTGAATGATAGGTAGTGACAAAAAATTTGGGATTTAAAATTTTCGATAAATGATCGATAAAAAATAAATATGAATGTGTCTGTATCAATAAAATTATCATGTTGTTGATATTTGTCGCTACATTCAAAGGCAATATCAATTAGATTTAAAGAAACATATATGTTTGCAATAACATTGTTACAAATAATAATTATTTCTGGTCACATTCGCAATGTTTGTAGAAGAATATTGTATAGAAAGCGGCACATGGTAATGTATTTACTCACCAGCAGCGCATCCTTCATGATGGAGAACGTCGTGAAGAGCACTATAATTGAGAAGAAAAATGTACAAATGGGATCGATGATCGCCCAGTCTGGCCGAAAGAATATCACCACAGCGGCCAGAAATACACCGGCGCTCTGAATCATATCACCAACGACATGTATGAAAGCAGCGCGTACATTCAAATTTTCAGCATCACGTGCCGCCGAGCCGCCGTGATGATGCGCGCCAGCTGCCGTCTCCGCCATAACCGCAGCAACCTCCGCATGCACCTCCCTTAACGAAGTCGAGTTCTGATAGGAGAAAGTGGACAAACCAGAAACTGGCATTGCGGCATCGTTAGCGTCCAACTCCAGCTCGCCGGCGCCATCTTCTAGCGGACGTTGGGGCGCCGGCAAGGCGCAGGGACCAGTTGGTGAGCACGTCGGTCCGGCCACATAGCGTTTTTCAGCACTCGCGGCTGGCTTTGTAGTGGTGGGGGTGAGCGTCAAGTTGCCGCTACAGCTATCATTTGCCGCTTGAATATTAGCAACTTTTTTACCACTCGTTTGTTTCGTCTTGCCACCATGACTATGGCCGTGCGAAGCAGAGGCCATGCCACCATGTGAGTGGCCATGTTGCAGCTGGATGCCCATGCTGAAAAGAGATAGAAGAGGAGATTGTGAGTAGATAGTAAATAGCTCAAATGTATGCGAATGTATTTATGTATGTACGTAGGTAAAGCAATATAATTAAGGCGTACAAAGTAAGACTTTTATGAGAACTTTTTGCTTTCATTGCATTCATTCGCAATTTACATGCCTCCACAAAAGAGGTTCTGTTTCAAATCAACGCTAATTACATTTTTCCACTTCACTCAACTTGGCGCGGCAACTTTTTTGCTCTTTGCTTAATTTGCTAATGTTACGCTGTTACTATGCCTTCTTAGGCGGCAACGTTGAGGCTTAGCGGCTGCGATTCGCCTTTGGCTCACGCGCGCTACGACTCAACTAACTCGTTGCCTAGGACCTTGGCATTGCCTCGTTTATCCACACACATATTATCCTGCCGCACGCAAAAGAGCGTCTTTTCCAACATCTACTGACATAAAGCAAGTTTTTGCTGCCGTATACTTTGATTCGCACTCACACACTGGAATTTGTGGCACACACATCTAGCGCGAGCGCCACACCGCATGGGCCGGCTACCCAAGTTAGCCAATCTTCTTTCCCTCTGTTGGTATCATTCCTATTTTTTCTTTTATCCTTTGCGGGTAACTCTTGCCGCCTGAGGGCGCGCGTTACGTTATAAATAAATGCTAAGAAATGGCGCGTAGTTACGCTTCACTTCCGCGCTCAACTCGACTCAAGTCGGTGCGCGTTGCATCTCTATCTGCGACTAATACTCGTACAACTCAAATCGTCGTTGCTCGTTCGTTTCACTTCAGCTGCGTTTAGGTTTCTCTGTAGAATTTTATGTGTGCAACCGAGCGTTAAGCGAAATGTTATTTCTTATTTCTTTATTCCATTTCTGAATTTTATTCTTTTATTGCAGCAGAAGTAAATGAAAATTTATGAGATTTACAGGCGTTGAATGAAAGGAATTGAATTAATAAGAATTGTGGAATTTACTTATTTGAACTTCTTAAAGTGACTGAGTTACTTTGGTGAATTTCGAATCGAATTGGTTTAAGAACTCAACTATAATCGAATGTCTAAACAAACACCGAACCGGATGCAGTTTTGTAGAAACTTAGGGTGCCGAGATTCGACCATTTTTCTAGTTTTTGGAAAACCTTGGAAAAACTTATAAGGTATAAAATTAGTTATCGGAAAATCTGCTGCTTTGAAATTGAAACGTGGCTAAATGTGTTTATATTTTTCAAGGTCTTCGGAGGACGTTGTCAGGCCTTGGAGTTCATCCGATACATACCAGTTGCAATTTCGACAATTTCAAACATATCGATAATTCGATAAATTTAAAAAATACTAAATTCTTTATAATGGACAAAAAGTTTTGAAAATTTGAAAACTGGACATAAATATGTGGTTCTTTTTGAAAGCTGGGTATCATTTTTGCGCAAACATTTTGGGTTATTTGAAATGGGACATAAATTTGAGGTCAAAAAAACTGGACATACATTTTTGGACATTTCAAAACTGGACATAAATTTTTAATCACTTAAAAATTAGGCACACATTTTTTATCACTTACAAATGCCCATTTATTTTTGGTAACTTAAAAAATGGCAATAAATTTTAGTCAAAAATGTTCATCATGTTTTTGTTCATCTGAAAACTGGTCATAAATTTGTGGTAGATATTTTGAAAACTAGTTTCGGGCAAACAAGTTTTGGCCATTTAAACATACATTTCTTGTAATTTAAAAACTGGCCATACTAACCAGGCATACATTTTTGTAATTTAAATAGTGGATATACACAAATTTTTAGTTACTTAAAAGCTGACCATCAAATTTTGATCACTCAGAAACGCGTGATATAACTTTTCGAACACTTAAAAACTGGACATAAATTTTTGATATTTAATAACTAGACATAAATTTTTGTCATATAAAACCTTATTTATTTATTTTTGGTCAGTTATTATATTATGGCTTAAAAACTGGCAATTCATATTTGGGCATTTAAAAACTAGACATAAGTTTGTGGTATTTTGAAAGCTTATTATAAGTTTTGGGCGAACAATTGTGTTCACTTGAAATAAGATACATATACATTTTTTGCCATAAATTTTTGGTCACTTTCAAGCTAGAAATTAATTTTTGGCATTTAAAAAGTGGACATAAATTTTTAGTAACCTAACAATTGGCCATAAATTTTTGATCACTGAAAAACGCATGACATAAATTTTTGCTCACTTAAAAACTGGCATTAAGTTTTTGGTCATTCAAAAACTAACTGGATGTAAAAATATTCCAAGTACGAATTGGTTAAAGGGGTCAGAGTAAATACAATGCGCAGGGTTTCACAAAGGTCCTAGAGTTAATTGCGTCCTGCATTGCGAAATTTTCCTTCACTTAACTTTTCAAAAAAAATCCCTAATCACATCAGTGATTATTTAGGGAGCATATTTTTTGCGTCTCCCAATACTTAAACCTTAAGCGTTTTCTGCGCTGCTGAGCTATCTAATTTATTTTCAGTAAATTTTCCCAGTTGTGTATTTTGTCACATTCGAAACTTTTCACCAACAACCGACCAAATACCCACATTGTCTCAACGCATCCCCAAGGCTCGGGGCTAAGCTCAAAAGCAAATCAGGCAGCGACTTTCAATGACCTTAAATGTCCACATTTTCAGTTACATATCTTCAGCGAATATCCAATGTGCTTGTGCTATACTTTCTTTAAGCAAATGAATATCTGGGCACTTTAGTTGCAGAAATTTGTTTTTTTTTTTACCTTCTTTCGTACACTTTTATTTACTTTGATTTTTAGCTCCTTCCTACCGTCGAACATTTTTCTACGATTACCAACGCAGAATGTTTTATTCCGCCACGTGTAGTTAGTTAGATCTCCTATCGCCTTGTTGCAATTCAAAAATAATTGCAAACCAATTCTTCTTTGTTTGTGAAAGTCAAAAACTTTTGGACAAGCCAACCAAGGGAAGCCAGAAAGCCAAAAAACGAAAGCACACAGCTGCGGTACATAGCAGCTTTGAAGTGCGCACCTAAGCCTAGGCGACCTAACAAAAAAAAAAAAAACAACAATCGAGTATTATTTGTTGTCGTTTTGCCAAAGATTTATTGCAGTTTTGCCCGTAAATTTCAGGGACAATTGCCAAGCATATATTTGGCAATACAAAAAAAAAAAAAAACTATGATACAACAACTAAACGCAAAGGCACACAAAACTTGAAAGGAAGCGAATCAGTTACGGTTGGTTGGTAGTTTTAGTTGTGTGGGCGTGTGGGTGTGTGGGCGTGTGGGTGAGTGGGTGCTTGTTGTCACCATTAGTGGTGCGTTCGTTTTCACTTGCCACTCTGACACTTTCATTGTTTGGTTTGTGTGCTTTGGCAATGTCATTGCTATTGACGCCTTTGTTGAATTTATGTTTCTTTTTATGCAGCTATTTTGGCCAAATTTGCTTTTCATGCATTCGTGGCGCTTTTTAGTTTCTGCTTATTTGTTGCTACATATTTACTTTTTTATCGTCTTTGTATTGCTGTTTTATGGTTTATTCGTGATATGGCTACAATTTTCACTTTCAATGTAATCCTCCAACTTCTCTTTTCCGTTTGTTTTTGTGGAGTTTATAGCTACTTTTGTTTCTGTTGTTGCTGTTATTTTTCTGTTTACGTCTGAGTTATCACCCACTTCCGGCTGATATTGAACGCTCAGCGGAGCAAACTTGTAAAAAGTTTGTCGTCATTGTTATTTGCAAAATTTTTGCTGACTGCTTTATTGTATTCATTGTTGTTGTCGCGTTCGCTATATGCGGAAGACATACATACATACATATGTACATGTTCCTATATTGAGTACATATTAGTTGTTTATTTTGCAAGTGGCGTAAGTCCTTGCCTACCTCTCATATTTTTTATGCTACTTACTTAAATATTTCTCTAATATTTTCCTCGACTCCCACGACTTGCCAGCCGTTTTGTACCTACTCTTCATCCTGCTTTCCTCATCGTTGCCCTTTACATACTTTCACTATTGTTGCATACTTTCAAGCGCCATAACTTGTATCAATGTGTGCACTCAGGCGCTTCTAAGTTGCGCGTACGTCTAGCATGTATGAGCGTATGGCTTAACCAAAAAGTCAAGTGGCGGTCAATTTGAAAAATTGCAACTCTTCACAGTTGGTAAGTTGTTTGAGTGAAAAAGCTTGTGAAAGCTATTGAGTTACAATTTCGTCATGATAACAAACTATTATGTGCATACGATTGTAAAGTATACTTTTGGGTACACTTGGAAATATGTCAAACAGTTAGCAGAATAACTTAACTTAACAGCGCAATTCTGGCAGCTGTCTTTCAACTCACCACAGTCTTTTCAAAAGGAAAGTCTTTCGTAAACCAATTGTCAATTCTGGCAACTACTTATCTGGAAAGCTCGTTACTCTCCCTCGAAAGACAAATAGAAAGACCTGCTAACGAGGAGGTCTTAGCGTCGTGCTATTCGCCTTATAGCAATAAGTTATTTAAAAATTAAATTGAATTAAAACAATATATATATTTTTCTTGTTAAAACAGTAAAAACTAATAAACAAAAGAAAATAATTTTACAAGAGAAACGAAATAAAATGAAAATAAAGCAAAAATAAATATTTTTAAAAATTAATTGAAAAAAAAAAATAAATTTTTTTTTTTAAACAATAAAATCTAAAAACTAAAAGAAAATTAAGTTAAAAAAAATAAACCAAAAAAGAAAACAATACTTAAAAATTAAACCAAATTAAAAAAAAAAAATCGTGTGTAACACCGTACACATGATAGAAGTGAAACTTCTTAAAAAAAGGTGTGAGTACCAGATACCTACTCACGAAATTGGATGTGTAAACATATGTTTACGGTTCGGCAAACCATTAGGCGATTGAGTTACAACATACATAGGTTTGGTTAGAAATCAAACAATAATTTCATTTCATCTTAATAATTTTCTGATACACATACATATAATTTATTTATACATTTTCCGGTAACACCACCTTATACGAATTCGCGCTTCTAGCATCCATAGGACCGGGTTGTAATGGAAGTAATTGAATGTTTAACAAATAAATAAAAATGTTTATAATGCAATCAATAGATCCTTACGAATTCGCCATTACCAAGGCACTAAGTAACGTACGCACTTTTGTTTGCAAAATGCATTTATTTAAGTTCAAAGAAAGCAAATTCCTTTGTTCGGCATTTATTCTTACTCGCTTTCCATCATCTAAGGCAAATTCATATATTCTTATCACGAATTCACATATTCATGTGGTAGCAAAAGTATAAAAACATAAAATTACCTTATAAATTAAAAGCATAAGTATCACATGTATGCGTAGTCCAATTCACGAAATCATTTCACTAGTAAAAACTAAGTGCATAAACTCTATTTCGCGTTAATTGTAATCATGAAATGGTGTTCATTCATTCAGTTTCTACTCAAACGTATGAAATGATTTCATCAATTGGCCTACGCATAATGGTATAAAGGTAGACAGAATGAATTACAACAAACACATCCTTCTGACATAATGCAAGCCGAAAACTTTGGTTCAAATCAATCCGCAATCAAGTTGGACGTTTTGCCCACAAACATTGCAATTTTGCGAGCAGTCTCATTACATATGTACTACATACGTACAAATATATATATACAACCATTCAAACATATGTACATACATGAAAACATTTGGTCTGTTCCAATAGCAGTCCGGTTTACAGGATTTAGTCAGAACTTACAGGAAGTCGTTCCTATTGACATAAAACCTGTAAGTGGGAACACATTTAAGAGAGTAACTGAGCAACTGTTCCTAGTCAGAAGTTACAGGATTTAGTCCGGAGTTTTTTTTCCTGTAAGTTCATGAAAAGTGTCAAACGATCAGCTGATTTGCATGTGCAAGCAAAAACAAACAGCAGTGAAAGCAAAGTACCTTATATTTGTAAAAAAAAAATGGAAGTAAACAACGAAATGTTTGAATATGTATAGATTTTAATAATTATTTAGTGATACTTCAGCTAAATCAGTGTTGTACAAATGCCATGTAAACAAACCGACTGACGTTTTTACAGGAAATAGTGCTTTTTGCGTTCCTATGCACTTCTGCATCTGTTCTCCTTTTACTCTCATTTGAGAGAGTAAAATTGTAGTTTGACAGTTCCACAGGTTTTAGTCCGAAGTTCAAAGGAACAGACTTATTGCTATCCATAAGTACATACAAGCCCGTTTGCTTCATCATAAATATATCCATACCACGGTGGAGAGAATACAGAAGGTGGCGCCGATGGCAATACCGCTAATCGGCTCTCAGTGAATTTGACATAATCTGCTGTTTTGCTGACATCACCGTCGAGTTGACAGCAGTAGTGATGTGCTGAGTCAATGCCTTGAAGTATCCAATACTCTCGATACTCGGTACTGAAACATTTAGGTTTCGAAAAAGAGCGCACATAGGCCAAAAATATGGAAAAAACGGTTCAGGGGAGACTCGCCTATCAAAACCCGAATGTAGGAGCCCATAGAGCTTTTATAACTAACTCAAATGAAAGATGTATATACTTATTTGAAGCATTTTTGTTCCAGCTNCATATGTACTACATACGTACAAATATATATATACAACCATTCAAACATATGTACATACATGAAAACATTTGGTCTGTTCCAATAGCAGTCCGGTTTACAGGATTTAGTCAGAACTTACAGGAAGTCGTTCCTATTGACATAAAACCTGTAAGTGGGAACACATTTGAGAGAGTAACTGAGCAACTGTTCCTAGTCAGAAGTTACAGGATTTAGTCCGGAGTTTCTTTTCCTGTAAGTTCATGAAAAGTGTCAAACGATCAGCTGATTTGCATGTGCAAGCAAAAACAAACAGCGGTGAAAGCAAAGTACCTTATATTTGTAAAAAAAATGGAAGTAAACAACGAAATGTTTGAATATGTATAGATTTTAATAATTATTTAGTGATACTTCAGCTAAATCAGTGTTGTACAAATGACATGTAAACAAACCGACTGACGTTTTTACAGGAAATAGTGCTTTTTGCGTTCCTATGCACTTCTGCATCTGTTCTCCTTTTACTCTCATTTGAGAGAGTAAAATTGTAGTTTGACAGTTCCACAGGTTTTAGTCCGAAGTTCAAAGGAACAGACTTATTGCTATCCATAAGTACATACAAGCCCGTTTGCTTCATCATAAATATATCCATACCACGGTGGAGAGAATACAGAAGGTGGCGCCGATGGCAATACCGCTAATCGGCTCTCAGTGAATTTGACATAATCTGCTGTTTTGCTGACATCACCGTCGAGTTGACAGCAGTAGTGATGTGCTGAGTCAATGCCTTGAAGTATCCAATACTCTCGATACTCGGTACTGAAACATTTAGGTTTCGAAAAAGAGCGCACATAGGCCAAAAATATGGAAAAAACGGTTCAGGGGAGACTCGCCTATCAAAACCCGAATGTAGGAGCCCATAGAGCTTTTATAACTAACTCAAATGAAAGATGTATATACTTATTTGAAGCATTTTTGTTCCAGCTGAATCGGACGATATCATTTTTGTAGGCAGATTCTGTAACCAGTTTGCGACAGATTCTGTAACCTGTTAGCGAAAATTTTCGAATCGGTATCGGTTTTGTTGACGTATGATATGAAATATTTTTACGGCAACAAGTGCGATATCGATCCGAAACTTGTCGCTAACTGGTTACAATGGCGAAGGTTTAATGTAAAGAATCAGTATCGGCTACCGATGAGGAAGTGTTGGGTACCGAAACCTTTTTTAAGTATTGGGTACCGACAATTCAGCACATCACAAGACATACATATGTATATACACAAGTAGGTACTCGTACCCGTCACGCGTCGCTTTATTTCTTTTTTCCCCTTCCTTCTCACTCATGTAACGTTTTCAGTATTAAAAATTTCACTCTCCATTTTTGCAATACCGCCGCCTAAGAAGTTTCACTTCAAAAAAATATATATGTTTATATTTTTGTTACTACATATTAATCTGTCTTAATAATATTGGTAGCAAAAAATTTTTATTTCTAAAACAATATCTAAAAAATAAAAGAAAATTACATTAAAAAAATGCAAAAAGATAAAATTTTAAAAATATATTAATTAAAAATGTAAAATGAGATTATAAAAATGAAATGACTTGAAAAAAGTAGTTTTCCTTTTAAAACAATAAAATCTAAAACCAAAAAGAAAAATTAAATGAAAAAATTTATTAAAATATAGCAAAAAATAAAGTACGTTTCTAAAAAATTAATGAAATTAAAAAATATACATATAATTTTCTTTTAGAAACAAAAAAAAAACTCAAACTTTTAAAAATTAAATGAAATTTGAAAATAAATTTTTTCTCTTTTGAAGACAATGAAATCTAGTAATTAAAAGAAACTTAAATAAAAAAAAAAAAAAAAAAAAATTATAGCACAACAAAACTCGCTACTCTCTTCGACTGTTGTAAGGACGCAACCTATATGATATTCCAGTGCTTTCTCTCAAAATATTTTTTTACCACGAGTGGTGAATGAGAGAGCTTTTTTTTAATTTTTGTAGCGGAATTACGAAAGACTTCTTACAATCTTAGCCAGAATTGACTTGTAAATAATTCATACCAAAGTATTTGACTTCGAAAAAACTTAATGAAATTTCTAAATGTGCCCCACAAATCACAGACTTAAAAATGTAGTTATATCTACGATTCTAAAGTTGATAGCTAACACGCAGATAAAAATCTCATATGTAGTTAGATAATTTAATGAATGAGCAGGCAGGAGGCGCACAATTTCTGTTCACAAAAATAGTTATTATTTATTTTATAAGCGCATTGATTCATTTGAAGCGCTCATTTGGAATTTTTACAGAGAGAGAAAGAGCGCAAGGCCAATGTCATCTCAACTGAGCAGATATATCAAAGTTTTTGCCGGGTACAAACGAAGGGACCATCACAATATGACAGATACCAAAGAATAGTCAGAGTAGTAGACTTCTCCGCGTGAACGTGTACCAAAGAAGTCAAGGTGGATCTCTATGCCAAAGAAAGTCGTGGCGACATTTGGGATGCGTTGAAAAGGGTAAAACAATCACCTGCGAATATTTTACTGAGGAAATATTACTGAATTGGGGGAAGCAAGAAGGACTCTTTCCCCAATGCTTTAATAACTTTGAGAAAATCTGTGATCAGAAAGAGAAACCAAAAAAATTGGCTTCGTATTAACTATAATACTCTTCGCAATATTTGTTTACGTACACATATTCATGTGAAAGCTTATAAAGAAAAAAAAAAATGAAAGTTTTTCTCAAAGGAATTTACTGAATTTAGATGGCCTTCACAAGATCATTTTTTCCTACTCTCGAAACAAAAGTTAGACAGGAAAATATTCAAAGGTTTAGGTACAGATTCCTAGGTCTCCCGTGAAATAAACTACGTCGTCACTCAAATTGTAATGGGTCTCAACTGTAGTTCAGTTTCAGTGTTTTATGAGTTTTGGAAAGTACTTTTGCAAAACAGTGACTCGACGACAGAGCTTGAACGGAATTTTTTCATCTTACTTATATCTTGTAATTTTAATTGAATGTCCAAGAAGTCCGATGTGGCACTTCTCTCGAAGTGTCCGATTGCAGCTCTCTTATAGGTTCACAAAAAAGATAACAGTGGAGATATTGGCAGGAGATGTGGTCCCTTCTTCAAAGTAATATGTTTGCTATTTTCTTTTACGGAGCCCTTGCCTGCTTGAGTTCACTAAAATAAAGCTACACTAGCTAAGCAGCTGGCGTTCTTAAGGGCTTCGATTTTATTCATTATTATACTGATTCCTACGACGCCGTAATGGCTACCCGTAGCTTTTTCTCTACCTATATTTCTTCAAGGGAAAATTGGGAGAGGCGCAGTGACTGGAAAAAGGGCGCTGTTAAATATATCACGACTTGTTTACGACTTAAAGGTAGGATTTGGTGGAGGATTTTTTGCCGCGAGCTGCCTATCAAAATCAATGTTTGGCTACTGTACTGCTGGTGGTCATTTCAAGAGCATGTGAGTAGCTGTCATTAAAGAAGCTGTGTGGACTCACTGCTGAAAAGTAGGACGTCAGTTAGGGACACTCATTCTTGAGTTAGGTAGTTGAGCCAAGCGGCTATCAAGTCCCTGACCGCTATGGTGTTGCATTCGAAACTGGCCAGAGAATGTCTGAACTGAGCTGACACTTTTCAAGAGACAAAAGGTCGTAATCTTCGAAGTCACTAAAGAGTCAATGAGGTTTTCTTTCGCCTATTTTGGCGATTTTAAGTCACCGGACCCAGATGGTATGTATCCACAGAGACAAAGTGTGGGAAGACAGACTAACAACCTGTCTTGTGGGATTCTTGTGTTAATGAAAACTCACAACCGCATGAAAGTGACGCTGTCGTTGCTTCTCTCTCTCTCTCTCTCTCTCTATCAACAGCAATTTCATATGTTGATACGTACGGCAGGTACGGAAAGGCGCTCTGTCTATGGCTGCTGAAGCTCTAAGCCTTTCCGTGGAAGTGAAATATCAAGGGGTAAAATGGAAATCTAACGTCGAGCTGAAGGTAAATCGAGCGCCAAAAGTTTTCGGACGGAGTCGGTGTACCTTTAGTAAGACCCGATGTCTGATCAATCGTGAAATCAATCGTCTCATATTCTGCTGTAGTATGGTGGTATATAACCGTTCTTAAAGTCACAGTTTCTATGCAAAAAGGGCTAAAAGGTCTCTTAATACCAGAGCAGTACCCTCTTGTTTTTTGTATCTAATGACGAACTTATACCTGCAGTCTTCTTTGGAGGAAAGTACGTCGTACAAAGATGGTACATTTATGGGTCCGACGTATTAACAATGGAAGAAATGCGTTACTTTTTGCTTGACAATGCTGTTTAGAGGACATGGGTTGAGGACTTGAATAAAATTGTGTTTGGTTTTTCCGACCACCCATAATTCCTTTCCAAGCTACTAGCACGAAAGAAGCAAAAGATGAGTGAATAAGCTACTCGTTTACATTAAAACTTCCTACACACTATGCAATTTATGTTTGCAAGGATATACATATTTATGTACAAGCTTCCTTTTAGTTTCCTATCACCTCTTATTTTGTTTGTCAGTTTTCACTACCTATCAACACTCTCCGGCAATCAATCAACTCTGACTACCGTTTTTAGCAACACTGCACTATTATTAACTTGTTTTGACTATTAAGTTTCTGCCTGTTTCATTTTTTCGTGCACACCTTTTCGCACAGAGTGGATAAGGGCAAACTGCCGACTGCCGTCCAGTGCGCTGAGTACCGGCAACATGAGCGCTTAACATCTTAGTGCATCATTCGTGCCTGCATACCAACAAAACAAACAAACAAACAGTATTTCCTTAGCCTATTTGAGCTGCTGTGTGATCAGCTCAATGCAAAGGATGCGACACAACAAATTTTCAAATCTAATGGTTTTTCCTATTTGCTTGCGCACAACATAATCAAAGGGCTGATAGCATAGGCACGAGAAGAAAGAGAGAGAGAGCGAGGGAAAGTGACAGCGGTGATAAAGGCAAGGAAGGAAGCAGCAAACATGCAAAGGGGCTGTATAACAAGACAACAAGCTGGCCGACAAACGAACGAGCTCTATGGGGCAAATGCACTTTTTTTCAGCAAACTAATCGAATTTTGCCGCTTTTCCCATAGCCCAGGCAAGTCAAGATATTTTCTGTGTGCAATTTTTTTGGAAGCAAAATTTTTTCAAGCAATTCATTTCATTTCTGCATTGCCTTAAATTCCGCTTTTTTTTTTTAAATTTTATTTTGCACTATCTTTTTTCCCCCCTACAACTTGCCACATTTCCTCTGGCACTGCTTGGCAAAATCCTTGGAGATGTTGGCCTGTTGGCCTGTTGGCTGTTGTTGTTGTTGTGCTCCTTCATTGCGTTGCTCTGATCATCCGGCTTGTGGTCATTTTGTTGTGTGCTTGGCTTTTTAGCTTTTTGGCAGCCGCACACAGCTGACAAGTTGTACCGCACAGCGTGCATTTGCAGTAAAATAGCTATGAAAATATTATTGCATACATTCGGGCGCACAAACAGAGTGCCTGCAGTTTTCGGCCAGCAGCAGTAGAAATGCCACTGTGGCTAGCTGCTGTATTTGCTTGCAATTTTTTCGCCACTTGTTTACCAGTAACAGCTTTACGCTTTCTACTTTCTTCGTTTGCTTGGCCTTCTTGCCGTGCGTTCGGTGTGTTTTTTTTCTTGTTTTCATTCACATTCAGTTTTTATTTTTTGTTTGTTTTGCTTAGCATTTCACTTCATTGCTGGCAGCTTTGAATTTTTACTAGTCGCTCTTAGCCACTTGACGCTGGACGCTCGTTTGGTTTTGCAATTTATGGCCTCAACTATGGGAATGCCAACCAGCAGGCAAGCATACAGGCATAAGAGGCAGATGTAGCAGGTGCTGTTGTTGTTTTTGGTTGTACAGTTGCAGTGTTTTGGCTTGTGCTGCTGCAAGTGTTGCAACCCGCTGCGCATTTTCACTTGACATTTGCAGTTTTTCTTATTGGCATATAAATATTTAGGTTGTTAAAGCAGAAATTTCGTACATTTTCACAATTTTTTCTTTGCTTGCGGCAAGCAAGCTCTAACTGTTTTTATAAAGGCGCATTTTGTAAATTTTTTATTTTGCCCCCAAAAAAAAAAAAAAACATCGAGTACTTTGCTAAAAAATTCGTGCAAATCGCTTGAAAATGTTAAGCAGCGCAATGAGTTGCCATTCGGCAGGCGGAAGTAAGCTGTGCAGTTGCAAATAGTAATAAACAACTTGAAAATTGCATAGTGGCTTAGTTAGTTGCAGAGGGAAGCGAAGTATGTGTGTATGTAGTAGAAAAGCGCCTTAAGCGGTGTGAGCGGTACAAAGCTGTAGCAGCGTGTAGTGATATATGCACTCTCAGTGATTCAATGCGGTTGTTGGATAGTCGGAAAGTAGCTGGCGCACTTGTGTGGCATAAATTTTCAAGCGTTGCCGCTATTGGTGGCTGAGCAGCTGCCTGATTTGTGCGGTTTCCGGGGATTGAGATTTTTTGGCGATTTTATTTTTATTTTTCACAGATCAATTTATTTTGTCGCGCAAATAAATTTTGCCAAAGTAGAAATTATGAGTCATAAGAGTTATGAAATGAGGCTTGTAGGGATCGACTTGGAGGACAGCCTTTTCATATGCGAGCATTTGCAAGTAGGTAACGTTAATTTGTTCATAACCCAATGATTGGAACTTAACTAAATTTGTTTGGGACCACCCTCATGGTGCGACCTTTCCGATAAGAAACGGTTCATGTTGCCCAAAGTTATCCGGTAAAATGCATAATTTGATAACATTCCCCTTTTTTTGAAATCTTCTAGAAAAGTTCATACACTAGAACGAACCGAAAAAAAATCTGCACCAGAAAAACTTCCACAAAAAAATTTTTTTTTGTCGAATGTAGTAGCCGCTTTTTTACATTTTTCGTCGACGATATGTTTTTGTCTCGAGGAGATAACTCAAGTACCCCGTTCTAGTACTTACCCACTAGATCCTACCACACTTTCGCACCACCCTAATGTCAGTAAATTAAAGTTCGCCAAAACTCATTAAACTTTTTCTAGAGTTTCATGTCTCTAGCTCATAGGAAGTTGATGAAATGTTGATTGCAAATACATTCGTTCACGATTTTTTTTTTGCAAAAATAATTTAAAATTTTTTGTCAGAAGGCTTTTTTTTAGGTTTTATATAAAAGAGACTACTTAAATTTGAAAGTATCAATATAATTTTTGTACGGAAAGAGAGAGAGGGATGAGACGATTTAACTACGTATCTATTCCTACTGATAATCGGAAAATATTATTTCAATAAAAGCAAAAATTATTATAATAATAAATAGAAAATAAATAGTTTTTTTAATCAACTTTTTTTGAAGAAATTTTCGAAATCTTTTTACACAAATTTTAAAATTGTATTAATTTATTCATTATATTAGTAGGCGCTTTTCCTAAAATTAAAAAAAAAATACTAGATATGTATATTTAAATTTTTTTTCCCTCTTCCTATTAAATTCTGATTCTAAATAAATTATTTTACTAATTAACGTAAACCTTTATCCAAAGATTGCACTACGTCCAGTCTGCCTTTGAGAATACCTATATGGTGAAGTATACAGTCAGACCCAGCATCACACAGTGGGCCAGAAGAAAGAGAAAGTGGTCAAAATTGTTTTTTGACTATTTAAAGTGAAAAAATCAGAAAAAAATATTTTGATGGTATAGGTTATTATTTAAGGTAAGGTACCAAAATCTGCGGTACATCGAAAAGTAGCAGGTGTTCAGAAATTATGAAAAATTCCAGAAGGCACGTATTTTCAATTTGTTTAAGTTTTAACAGCCTTAAACGTATTAACCATTCAACGCATTTATTCTATTTTCTTTCATTCCACTTGGTATTTGCTGCAGAAAGTTTCTGAAAAAAAAAGTTTTAAAAACAGTGTTGCCAGATATATGAGAATTTATAATTATTCAAAAGCTCCACAGCATACTACAATTTCTATAGTAAAACAAAAACCCCTTGCATAGATAAAAAAACATTTTGGAGTGGGGTTGCCACCTTTTAAAAAATAACAATTAAGTTTATTAAAAAATGTATGCTTATTAAGGATTACAACATGGGTATCAAACGAAAAATGTTTGAACAAGCTTCAACAATAGCATGTTTTTTAGTAGGTTTGCCTATTTATCAACTAAGGATATAATTTGAATCATTTAATTTATATTATTTAAAGAAATATAAATACGAATTTAATTGAAAAATTTTAAGTGGAATGTTTTTATGTTAAATTTTTTTAAAAAAGTTCATTCATGTGACTAAAATTGATAAATGGATTTTAAAAATTCTTTCAAAATTTAACCTGTTATTAGCCTGCAAATTTCCACACTCGCAGTATTCAGGGCCTACCGCGAGGAGGTTACAGGAATACAAAACTCCACTTATTTATTTTATTCCTTTGTTTTTTTTTTTTATTTGCGCTATTTTTTATTTATTTTTATAATTTAATTACTGGCAGAAAAAACCCAACATCTTAAAAAAAAAACAAAAACAAAAAGCTTTCATTAATTCCAGTGTAATCTTAGTCATTGGAAATTAGATTACTTTATTTTTTTAATGTTTTTATTTTTTATTTTTTTATAGTTATTTAAATTTAAATTTATTAAAACCTTATTGCACATCTGGCGGCCAAGTCCTTTCATTTGACAACTCACTGTTTAGTCCAACGAACATCCCATATCTTATAATTTTTTAGACAGGTGGCAACCCTATAGTAATTCTAAATACTAAAGGTCACTATCCTCTCGATACCTAATATATTAGAGAAAGTCTCGTCTAAATCCGTTCAGTAGTTTTTGAGATTCTCCTTTGTACTATGTATAGTTATGACCAGACAGGAAGGTTACTCATACGCCGTGTATCGTATGTCATAATACTTTGTTTTTACTAACTCCAAGGTATGTAGATTAAATAAGTTTATTGTTTTAAGCTTTTAAATAACATTGGTTTTTGGCCACTTTTTATTACGAACGGTACAACGTTTAGCATTTTGTCGATGTTTGGAGTTGAATTGATTTAAGCGCTTTTTAACAACCAGAGACCAGAGATTTTGTCCGAAAGCAAAGCTCTTCCGAATACTCGAATGAAACCCTTTATCACTCCTTCAGATTGTTTTGAGATCAGTTATTTGGATACAGTATTACCTCTGAAGATATTGCCTATTATAAATATCTTAGATACTAGAAAATTTGTAGGACCACTTTCTTCTTCCACCCCATTCCCAACGCATTTCCTTTTAAATGCCGCAATGCAAATTGTCATCTCATCAGACTCTTAATGGCTGTGTGAGTAGCAAGTTCTATTAAAATGCAAACTACATACTTTTTCTTCGTCAAATCTGCCTCACTTTTCTTTCGCTTTCATTTTTTTTTTTTTTTGCAGCAGAACCATTTTCGAGCGCATTTCAATGTCCGCTCTTAAATAGTTGGTAATTTAAAGTTGTCTGTTAATTACGCTGCATTCTCAATGCTCCACTATCCGCGCACTGCACTTTGCACTTTCTTTTACCCTTTTCTGCACAACTCTGCACTCAACTTTACCTCGCAATGCTTAAGTGCATGTCGTTGATGCGAAAAAACGTTTACTTCATTCACGTGCCACAAAGGAAACATTGCAAGAAAAGAACGAAAAAGAAAATAAATAACAACAACATAAGGTAAACAAAGCACGTATGAGTGAACAGCAGCAAATGAGGCACTTGAACAATAAATTTTGTGTGAACTGTAAATGAGGTGGTCAACAAGACGATGGCAAGTATAATTGGGGAACCGAAAATGGATCGCTTAGGTGTTGTGCCTGTAGTTTGGAATTTCAGAGAGAGTAGACGTACATATACAGTATTTCTGGAGCTGAAGTAGCTGTTAGCTATATGAATAACTTCGAATTTCAATACGAATATAAATGTGAATATGAATATGCACACGAATATGAACATGAATATGAACACGAATATGAATATGAATATGAATATGAATATGAATATGAATATGAATAGGAATACGAATATCAATATGAATATGAATATGAATACGAATATGAATATGCATATGAATATGAATATGAATATGAATACGAATATGAATATGAATATGAATATGAATATGAGTATGAATACGAATATGAATATGAATTTGAATATGAATATAAATATAAATATAAATACGAATATGAATATGAATATGAATATAAATATAAATATGAATATGAATATGAATATGAATATGAATATGAATTTGAATATGAATATGAATAGGAATACGAATATCAATATCAATATGAATATGAATACGAATAAGAATAAGAATATGAATATGAATATAAATATGAATAGGAATGTGACTATGAATATAAATATGCTATTTTTACGACCCTTAAATCGCATTGAGAGGGCAAAATTGTTGATGCCTAATAATCAATGTTTTCCCAAGAGTTACTAAGGTACCCTGAAGTAATTTCGAAGGTTATTTCATGATTTCAAGCTAAGTAAAATACTGAGGTAGAGCACTACTATAAAGCGCCTTCAGAAGGCAGTTGGTGTTGCAGATGTGCAAACAATTTAAAAGCGGACCGGAATTAGCAGTTAATGCATAGGTTGATATTAATCAGCTTATTGTGGAAATTTATACTTCGCCAGAAATAGTAAAAGTTTTTAGTTTTTAATATTGCAAATTAGAGATAATTTGATGCTATGCATCCGAACTCTTCTATGTTCTGTGTTTTTTTTTTCTAACTATACTGCACACCGGCGAACCGCAGTCAGTCGCCCCATAACTGGGCATCTCGTATAAGGGTATGCAGCTGCAACTGAAACAGGAATCAGGAATTTCGCTACAGAAACATTTACTCAACTCGTTTGCTCGCTGGCGCTCGCTAATATTTATGTTCTTGTCAATTAAATCACAGGACATACGCGAAGAACTTCTATTGTGGCCGGCAAACAGTAAATGACAATGACAGCAACAACAACAGCAACAGTAATAACAGCAGCAACTACAGCAACAATAAGAACACAGACAATGGCTAGAAATTGTGTGTAATGGAGGAAAATGGTGTGGAACAAAACACACAAAGCTGCTGGTGTACATACAGATAATAAAAAATACACATGCGAGTGTGTATGAGTGAGTATTTTTAAAAACTCAGCAACCTTAACGAGACGACACTAGTTGGACGGAATTGTAAATAACCGCTTCATTGCGCTCCGATTTCCTGTGACAACACCGGCCAATGCGCTGATGTGGAGAAAAAATGCAGCAAAAGCGACGAAGAACGACGGGCAACACGTTACGCGCATTAAAAATTACGAAACATTTTTTTTTTTTTACTTTGCACGTGTGCGAATGTATGTACATATGTATGTGTGTAGTAGGGTCAGACAGTCACAGTCATTACAACGATGCCAACAAATAGCGTCAACGAAGCGAATAACCGCCAACTTACGACAGGGTCAGTGAAGCAACACAGCATATTGGTCATCTTACGGTCTCTCAGCGTGGTTAACAACCATTTATATTGAGCGTACATATATGGTTTATAGCGAAAGCGGATATGGCAGTACAAATGAGCGCGCGAGCATATGTGCGTGAGTGTGTAAGGACACGGGCTCAGCGTTGAAAGGCTTTTGGCAATCAGTGGCATATGCAACACATTCACAGCGCTAAAAGGAGAATTCTGTCTCCGCTAGTTTGCAATACGATTTGTGAAGGAAATAGGAACGTGACTATACATATATACGAGTATGTGTGTGTGCTCGTGTGAGTGTTTGTGCAAACGTGTTCATGCGACCATTAAAATGTAAGCAGAGAAGCGGCAAAGCAAGCGAAAGCTAAAATTAATACAAATAAAAGTCCAAACCGTTTAGACGTTCAAATGTTGCTCAAATGACAGCAGCTTTTCAATGAGTGATGTAATTGTGTCTGCAAGTGCCAGTACCGAGCGGGGAGAGAAGGCCGAGAGTAAGGAAGTACGGAAGGAAGGAAGGAAGGAAATCGCATGTGGCTAAATTTTGTAGCTTAATTGCTAACTGCATTGAGAAAAAAAGAAACAGTAAATTTGGAAAATTATACAAAAAACAATTTTCGAGTAAACGAGGAAAGCCTGCTAAGTATTTGTGCTGTCCACTAAGTTTCATCAACCAATCCTATGCTAGCAAACAGATTTTAAAATATGAAAAAATCTTAAAATAGCATCCAATGCCGACTTTGAGAAATCGTTAGCCAGAGAGCGTGTTGGCGGCATTCAACAAGCCAATGATTGATGTGGCACGTGTGGCGCTATCAACACGCGCCGCTGCAAATCTACAGATTAGCGCGGCAAACGCCGAGCTGAGTTCAAGAAAAATCAACAAAGAGGAATATGTAAGCGAATGAAATCGAAAAGAATTTCAAATTAAGTCAGGGGACTGAGTAAATAAATTTCAGCTGAATTAAATAGAAAGAAAAAATTATATAAAACAAAATTATAAAAAAAATCCAATGAATTGAATTGAATTGAGTTGAATTGAATTGAATTGAATTGAAGTGAAGTGAAGTGAAGTGAAGTGAAGTGAAGTGAACTTCACTTCACTTCACTTCACTTCACTTCAC